>NC_053024.1:275555273-275685796 GCF_003073215.2 Triticum urartu | reverse complement strand
GACAAATCCAACGGAGGCGATCGAGTCTTGTGGGGAAAAGTGCGCAAACCTCTGCAGAGTATATAAACTAATCATGGTTAGCCGTGTCCCCGGTTATGGACAATTTTGAGTCTCTAGTCTTTGATATTCATGTTGATCTCAACACTCCATTTAATCAACTTGATTGGGTTAATGATTATTATTTTGGGATTGAGTTGGAGGAACCTTCTCAATATTTTCAACCAACTTTGTAGTTAAATAAAATATATTACTTTGAAGTAGGGAAAAATTGGCTTTTTGCAAAATCATTATAACCATAGAGCTTTTCCACCAGCCATATATGCATGTAGTGATAGCTATTATTCATCATTATCCTCTGGTGTGAATTTGCCAGTACATTCAATGTACTGACCCTTTGTGGCTGCAACGTCTCATGTTGCCGGATTCTTATGAAGAGTAAGTGATACGTTAGGGTTACGATTTCTACACTCAACTTTGCCGTTGGTGTTGATGGGAATCCACAACCTTGTTGTTACTTCCGCTATTTGGATTGAGGTAATAGTATTTACGTTACTTTATACATGTGATTTACCTCTGTTATAAATCCTCAAGTACTGTGTGTGTCAGCATACCGATCCAGGGATGACACTTCAGCAAAGAGACTTGACCGTCTGAGGTCGGGTCGCTACAAGATGGTATCAGAGCACATGTTGACTATAGGACGTGACCCTAGAAATTGGCAAGCCCATAGGAAAGATTTTTCTCTACAACTTCATTTTCAAAAAGATCTTTTCCTCTCTTCTCTTCTGAGCTTATTCAAATATTCCATTTTAGTGAGACCATACCCTTTTTCCCTTTTGACCACTTGAGGATTCGACTGATGAGACCACTCCAAGAAGTACAAGATACCGGACAACTAAGACCACTTTGGAATACTAGAACAGCTGAAGACCCCGAAGACTAGGAGAATTGGAGGCTATGAAGAATTTCCAGATTTGCATGACCTAGTAAGAATCCCCTGATGGAACTTGACAGACTATGGAAGTTATCAATACTCGAGATCAAGGTGTATCGGAGAAAGACCGGAGCATGGAGCATTATAACTCAAAGTTTTTGTCAAGAAATCCTAAGGCAGGAGATATCAACTATGGAATGATAGCTCATGGAAATGGCCACAGCAGAAACACGGCTATCCAAGATTTTAACGCCCGCTTATGCTATTGTCACCGTGCTAAGTTAAGAATGCATTCCATTGGAAGGATTGGTTGACAAAGGGCTAATGGAACACCTAATCAGCAAAAGATGAAGTTTTAAACTTAGCTGGTGTATCACCAAGATTTGGAGTAATACATCAAGAAGTTTCGGGTTGATCTGCAGGAAGCCGTATTTGACAAGAAAGCAGTTCGTGAAGAACACGGGACCCAGAAGCTGAAAGTAGCCAAGCTGGAGGAGCAAAACCTCGAGATACCGGAGATTCGTTAGGAACTGAAGGACAGTAGGACATGGTTCATGCCAAGGATGATGAAACCTAAAAGTTTGGGACGCAACTCCAGAATAATAAAGGACGTCATGAGAGACTTCGCGTCAACAGAGATGATCTGGCAACATAACTTGAGAAGGACAAACACGATGGGAAGAAGCCATCGGAGACATAAAGAAGACTTGAAGAGTTTGGCAATTTTGAAGATTTATTGACTTTTAGAAGACCAAACCCCTGTTATACCTACTTTAGATGCGACATTTGTGAGCTGTCATTTGTTTGATGTTTTTTCGACAGCCACAGATAAAATCTGTCTTTTCAAAACCATTGTTTGTATTGTGCATCCCTCTCCCTCTCTCTCATCTCACCCCAAAACCCTTGGACCCAATAGAGGATGAATGGAGATGAGCTTGTATTTTCTAGATGATGAGTCAATTGGAGACAGACCGATGGATTCAGAACATGGAGGATCACATGGAGAATAACCCTATAGTTGGAAATGATATGACCCAGCATGCTCTTCAGTGCTTTGAAAGAGGTGCTGCTACTTGGTGGAGGATATACCAAACCATGAATGGATGGCAAGGAGTAACCACTTGGAGAGAATTAAAGTTGACTCTGCAAAGATCTCACCTTGTGTCCCAGAAGTTGAAGCCTTATGGAAAGGATATGAGGAAACCTTGTGCATGCAAGATTTGTGGAGAAATAGGAGACACCCATAAAGAACACAAGGATGAATGTCCTAATTGTGAAGGAAGTCACTGTTGGAAATATGCCCTAGAGGCAATAATAAAAGCATTATTATTATATTTCCTTATTCATGATAATTGTCTTTATTCATGCTATAATTGTGTTATCCGGAAATCGTAATACATGTGTGAATAACAGACACCAACATGTCCCTAGTAAGCCTCTAGTTGACTAGCTCGTTGATCAACAGATAGTCATGGTTTCCTGACTATGGACATTGGATGTCATTGATAACGAGATCACATCATTAGGAGAATGATGTGATGGACAAGACCCAATCCTAAACATAGCACAAGATCGTATAGTTCGTTTGCTAGAGTTTTCCAATGTCAAGTATCTTTTCCTTAGACCATGAGATCGTGTAACTCCCGGATACCGTAGGAGTGCTTTGGGTATACCAAACGTCACAACGTAACTGGGTGACTATAAAGGTGTACTACGGGTATCTCCGAAAGTGTCTGTTGGGTTGACATGGATCAAGACTGGGATTTGTCACTCCGTATGACGGAGAGGTATCACTGGGCCCACTTGGTAATGCATCATCATAATGAGCTCAAAGTGACCAAGTGTCTGGTCACGGGATCATGCATTACGGTACGAGTAAAGTGACTTGCCGGTAACGAGATTGAACGAGGTATTGGGATACCGACGATCGAATCTCGGGCAAGTAACATATCGATTGATAAAGGGAATTGCATACGGGGTTGATTGAATCCTCGACATCGTGGTTCATCCGATGAGATCATCGTGGAGCATGTGGGAGCCAACATGGGTATCCAGATCCCGCTGTTGGTTATTGGCCGGAGAGTCGTCTCGGTCATGTCTGCTTGTCTCCCGAACCCGTAGGGTCTACACACTTAAGGTTCGTTGACGCTAGGGTTGTGAAGATATGTATATGCAGTAACCCGAATGTTGTTCGGAGTCCCGGATGAGATCGCGGACGTCACGAGGAGTTCCGGAATGGTCCGGAGGTAAAGAATTATATATAGGAAGTGCTGTTTCGGCCATCGGGACAAGTTTCGTGGTCGCCGGTATTGTACCGGGACCACCGGAAGGGTCCCGGGGGTCCACCGGGTGGGGCCACCTATCCCGTAGGGCCCCATGGGCTGAAGTGGGAGGGAACCCAGCCCAAAGTGGGCTGGGGCGCCACCCCCCCAAGGGCCCATGCGCCTAGGGTTGGGGGAAGCCCTAAGGGGGGCGCCCCCTTGCTTGGGGGGCAAGCCCCCCACCCCTTGGCCGCCGCCCCCCTAGTAGATTCCATCTACTAGGGCCGGCCACCCCCCCTTGGCACCCCTATATATAGTTGTGGAGAGGGGAGGACTTCATACCTCAGCCTTGGCGCCTCCCTCTCTCCCCGTTACGTCTCTCCTTCGTAGTATAGGCGAAGCCCTGCTACTATGACGCCCTGCATCCACCACCACGCCGTCGTGCTGCTGGATCTTCATCAACCTCTCCTTCCCCCTTGCTGGATCAAGAAGGAGGAGACGTCTCGCGTCCCGTACGTGTGTTGAACGCGGAGGTGCCGTCCGTTCGGCGCTTGGTCATCGGTGATTTGGATCACGTCGTGTTCGACTACATCATCACCGTTCTTTGAACGCTTCCGCACGCGATCTACAAAGGTATGTAGATGCATCTGATGACTCGTTGCTAGATGAACTCCTAGATGGATCTTGGTGAAACGAGTAGGAAAATTTTTGTTTTCTGCAACGTTACCCAACAGTGGTATCAGAGCTAGGTCTATGCGTAGTTCTTCTTGCACGAGTAGAACACAATTTGTTGTGGGCGTAGATTTGTCAACTTTCTTGCCGCTACTAGTCTTTTCTTGCTTCAGCGGCATTGTGGGATGAAGCGGCCCGGACCAATCTTACACGTACGCTTACGTGAGACCGGTTCCACCGACTAACATGCACTAGTTGCATAAGGTGGCTGGCGGGTGTCTGTCTCTCCCACTTTAGTTGGAGCGGATTCGATGAACAGGGTCCTTATGAAGGGTAAATAGATGTTGACAAATCACTTTGTGGCTTTAATGTAGGTAAGAAGTCGTTCTTGCTAGAACCCTAATTCAGCCACGTAAAACTTGCAACAACAATTAGAGGACGTCTAACTTGTTTTTGCAGCAAGTGGTTTGTGATATGATATGGCCAAATTGTGATGAATGATGAATGATCTATATGTGATGTATGAGATGTTCATGCTATTGTAATAGGAATCATGACTTGCATGTCGATGAGTATGACAACCGGCAGGAGCCATAGGAGTTGTCTTTATTCTTTTATATGACCTGCGTGTCATTAAAAACGCCATGTAAATTACTTTACTTTATTGCTAAACGCATTAGCCATAGTAGTAGAAGTAATAGTTGGCGAGCAACTTCATGGAGACACGATGATGGAGATCATGATGATGGAGATCATGGTGTCAAGCCGGTGACAAGATGATCATGGAGCCCCAAGATGGAGATCAAAGGAGCTATGTGATATTGGCCATATCATGTCACGTTTATTATTTGATTGCATGTGATGTTTATCATGTTTTGCATCTTGTTTACTTAGAATGACGGTAGTAAATAAGATGATCCCTCATACAATTTCAAGAAGTGTTCTCCCCTAACTGTGCACCGTTGCTAAAGTTCGTCGTTTCGAAGCACGTCGTGATGATCGGGTGTGATAGATCCTTGCGTTCACATACAACGGGTGTAAGACAGTTTTACACATGCAAAACACTTAGGGTTAACTTGACGAGCCTAGCATGTACAGACATGGCCTCGGAACACAGAAGACCGAAAGGTCGAGCATGAGTCGTATAGAAGATACGATCAACATGAGGATGTTCACCGACGTTAACTAGTGCGTCTCATGTGATGATCGAACACGGCCTAGTTAACTCAGATCATGTAATACTTAGATGACTAGAGGGATGTCTAATCTAAGTGGGAGTTCATTAATTATTTGATTAGATGAACTTAATTATCATGAACTTAGTCTAAAATATTTTACAATATGTCTTGTAGATCAAATGGCCCACGTAGTCCTCAACTTCAACGCATTCCTAGAGAAAACCAAGCTGAAAGACGATGGCAGCAACTATACGGACTGGGTCCGGAACCTGAGGATCATCCTCATAGCTGCCAAGAAAGATTATGTCCTACAAGCACCGCTAGGTGAAGCTCCCGTCCCACAGAACCAAGACGTTATGAACGCTTGGCAGACACGTGTTGACGACTACTCCCTCGTTCAGTGCGGCATGCTTTACAGCTTAGAGCCGGGGCTCCAAAAACGTTTTGAGAGACATGGAGCATACGAGATGTTCGAAGAGCTGAAAATGGTTTTTCAAGCTCATGCCCGGATCGAGAGATATGAAGTCTCCGATAAGTTCTTCAGCTGTAAGATGGAGGAAAATAGTTCTGTCAGTGAGCACATACTCACTATGTCTGGGTTACATAACCGCTTGTCTCAGCTGGGAGTTAATCTCCCGGATGATGCGGTCATTGACAGAATCCTCCAGTCGCTTCCACCAAGCTACAAGAGCTTTGTGATGAACTTCAACATGCAGGGGATGCAAAAGACCATTCCTGAGTTGTTCTCAATGCTGAAATCAGCGGAGGTAGAAGTCAAGAAGGAACATCAAGTGTTGATGGTCAATAAAACCACTAAGTTCAAGAAAGGCAAGGGTAAAAAGAACTTCAAGAAGGACGACAAGGAAGTTGCCGCGCCTGGCAAGCAAGCTGCCGGGAAGAAGCCAAAGAATGGACCCAAGCCCGAGACTGAGTGCTTTTATTGCAAAGGGAAGGGTCACTAGAAGCGGAACTGCCCCAAATACTTAGCGGACAAGAAGGCCGGCAACACCAAAGGTATATTTGATATACATGTAATTGATGTGTACCTTACCAGTACTCGTAGTAGCTCCTGGGTATTTGATACCGGTGTCGTTGCTCACATTTGTAACTCACAGCAGGAGCTGCGGAATAAACGGAGACTGGCGAAGGACGAGGTGACGATGCGCGTCAGGAATGGTTCCAAGGTCGATGTGATCGCCGTCGGCACGCTACCTCTACATTTACCTACGGGATTAGTTATAAACCTCAATAATTGTTATTTAGTGCCAAGTTTGAGCATGAACATTGTATCAGGATCTCGTTTAATACGAGATGGCTACTCATTTAAATCCGAGAATAATGGTTGTTCTATTTATATGAGAGATATGTTTTATGGTCATGCTCCTATGGTGAATGGTTTATTCTTTATGAATCTCAAACGTAATACTACACATGTTCATAATGTGAGTACCAAAAGATGTAAGGTTGATAATGATAGTCCCACATACTTGTGGCACTGCCGCCTTGGTCACATAGGTGTCAAACGCATGAAGAAGCTCCATGCAGATGGACTTTTAGAGTCTCTTGATTATGAATCATTTGACACGTGCGAGCCATGCCTCATGGGTAAGATGACCAAGACTCCGTTCTCAGGAACAATGGAGCGAGCAACCAACTTATTGGAAATCATACATACTGATGTATGCGGTCCAATGAGTGTTGAGGCTCGCGGTGGCTATCGTTATGTTCTCACCCTCACTGATGACTTGAGTAGATATGGGTATATCTACTTAATGAAACACAAGTCTGAAACCTTTGAAAAGTTCAAGGAATTTCAGAGTGAGGTTGAAAATCAACGTGACAGGAAAATCAAGTTTCTACGATCAGATCGTGGAGGAGAATACTTGAGTCACGAATTTGGCACACACTTAAGAAAATGTGGAATAGTTTCACAACTCACGCCGCCTGGAACACCTCAGCGTAACGGTGTGTCCGAACGTCGTAATCGCACTCTATTAGATATGGTGCGATCTATGATGTCTCTTACCGATTTACCACTATCTTTTTGGGGCTATGCTTTAGAGACTGCCGCATTCACTTTAAATAGGGCTCCGTCGAAATCCGTTGAGACGACACCGTATGAATTATGGTTTGGGAAGAAACCTAAGCTGTCGTTTCTGAAAGTTTGGGGATGCGATGCTTATGTCAAGAAACTTCAACCTGAAAAGCTCGAACCCTAGTCGGAAAAATGCGTCTTCATAGGATACCCAAAAGAAACTATTGGGTACACCTTCTACCTCAGATCCGAAGGCAAGATCTTTGTTGCCAAGAATGGGTCCTTTCTAGAGAAAGAGTTTCTCTCGAAAGAAGTAAGTGGGAGGAAAGTAGAACTTGATGAAGTATTACCTCTTGAACCGGAAAATGGCGCAACTCAAGAAAATGTTCCTGAGGTACCTGCACCGACTAGAGAGGAAGTTAATAATAATGATCAAGATACTTCTGATCAAGCTCCTACTGAAATTCGAAGGTCCACAAGGACACGTTCCGCACCAGAGTGGTACGGCAACCCTGTCTTGGAAATCATGTTGTTAGACAACGGTGAACCTTCGAACTATGAAGAAGCGATGGCGGGCCCGGATTCCGACAAATGGCTAGAAGCCATGAAATCCGAGATAGGATCCATGTATGAAAATGAAGTATGGACTTTGACTGACTTGCCCGTTGAACGGCGAGCCATAGAAAATAAATTGGGTCTTTAAGAAGAAGACAGACGCGGATGGTAATGTGACCATCTATAAAGCTCGACTTGTCGCTAAAGGTTATCGACAAGTTCAAGGGGTTGACTACGATGAGACTTTCTCACCGGTAGCGAAGCTGAAGTCCGTCCGAATCATGTTAGCAATTGCCGCATTCTACGATTATGAGATATGGCAAATGGATGTCAAAACGGCATTCCTTAATGGTTTCCTTAAGGAAGAATTGTATATGATGCAGCCGGAAGGTTTTGTCGATCCTAAGAATGCTGACAAGGTGTACAAGCTCCAACGCTCGATTTACGGGCTGGTGCAAGCATCTCGGAGTTGGAACATTCGTTTTGATGAGATGATCAAAGCGTTTGGGTTCACGCAGACTTATGGACAAGCTTGTGTTTACAAGAAAGTGAGTGGGAGCTCTGTAGCATTTCTCATATTATATGTAGATGACATACTATTGATGGGAAATGATATAGAACTCTTGGACAGCATCAAGGCCTACTTGAATAAAAGTTTTTCAATGAAGGACCTTGGAGAAGCTGCTTATATATTAGGCATCAAAATCTATAGAGATAGATCGAGACGCCTCATAGGTCTTTCACAAAGCACATACCTTGATAAGATATTGAAGAAGTTCAATATGGATCAGTCTAAGAAGGGGTTCTTGCCTGTGTTGCAAGGTATGAAATTGAGCTCAGCTCAATGTCCGACCACGGCAGAAGATATAGAAGAGATGAGCGTCATCCCCTATGCATTAGCCATAGGTTCTATTATGTATGCCATGCTGTGTACCAGACCTGATGTAAACCTTGCCGTAAGTTTGGTAGGAAGGTACCAAAGTAATCCCGGCAAGGAACACTGGACAGCGGTCAAGAATATCCTGAAGTACCTGAAAAGGACTAAGGAAATGTTTCTCGTTTATGGAGGTGACGAAGAGCTCGTCGTAAAGGGTTACGTCGACGCTAGCTTCGACACAGATCTGGATGACTCTAAGTCACAAACCGGATACGTGTATATTTTGAATGGTGGGGCAGTTAGCTGGTGCAGTTGCAAGCAGAGCGTCGTGGCGGGATCTACATGTGAAGCGGAATACATGGCAGCCTCGGAGGCAGCACATGAAGCAATATGGGTGAAGGAGTTCATCACCGACCTAGGAGTCATACCCAATGCGTCGGGGCCGATCAAGCTCTTCTGTGACAACACTGGAGCTATTGCGCTTGCCAAGGAGCCCAGGTTTCACAAGAAGACAAGGCACATCAAGCGTCGCTTCAACTCCATTCGTGAAAATGTTCAAGATGGAGACATAGAAATTAGTAAAGTGCACACGGACCTGAATGTAGCAGATCCGTTGACTAAACCTCTCCCTAGAGCAAAACATGATCAACACCAGAATTCCATGGGTGTTCGATTCATCACAATGTAACTAGATTATTGACTCTAGTGCAAGTGGGAGACTGTTGGAAATATGCCCTAGAGGCAATAATAAAAGCATTATTATTATATTTCCTTGTTCATGATAATTGTCTTTATTCATGCTATAATTGTATTATCCGGAAATCGTAATACATGTGTGAATAACAGACACCAACATGTCCCTAGTGAGCCTCTAGTTGACTAGCTCGTTGATCAATAGATAGTCATGGTTTCCTGACTATGGACATTAGATGTCATTGGTAACGAGATCACATCATTAGGAGAATGATGTGATGGACAAGACCCAATCCTAAACATAGCACAAGATCGTATAGTTCGTTTGCTAGAGTTTTCCAATGTCAAAGTATCTTTTCCTTAGACCATGAGATCGTGTAACTCCCGGATACCGTAGGAGTGCTTTGGGTATGCCAAACGTCACAACGTAACTGGGTGACTATAAAGGTAGACTACGGGTATCTCCGAAAGTGTCTGTTGGGTGACATGGATCAAGACTGGGATTTGTCACTCCGTATGACGGAGAGGTATCACTGGGCCCACTCGGTAATGCATCATCATAATGAGCTCAAAGTGACCAAGTGTCTGGTCACGGGATCATGCATTACGGTACGAGTAAAGTGACTTGCCGGTAACGAGATTGAACGAGGTATTGGGATACCAACGATCGAATCTCGGGCAAGTAACATATCGATAGACAAAGGGAATTGCGTACGGGGTTGATTGAATCCTCGACATCGTGGTTCATCCGATGAAATCATCGTGGAGCATGTGGGAGCCAACATGGGTATCCAGATCCCGCTGTTGGTTATTGACCGGAGAGTCGTCTCGGTCATGTCTGCTTGTCTCCCGAACCCGTAGGGTCTACACACTTAAGGTTCGGTGACGCTAGGGTTGTGAAGATATGTATATGCAGTAACCCGAATGTTTTTTGGAGTCCCGGATGAGATCCCGGACGTCACGAGGAGTTCCGGAATAGTCCGGAGGTAAAGAATTATATATAGGAAGTGCTGTTTCGGCCATCGGGAAAAGTTTCGGGGTCACCGGTACTGTACCGGGACCACCGGAAGGGTCCCGGGGGTCCACCGGGTGGGTCCACCTATCCCGGGGGCCCCATGGACTGAAGTGGGAGGGAACCCAGCCCTTAGTGGGCTGGGGCGCCACCCCCCAAGGGCCCATGCGGCTAGGGTTGGGGGAAAGCCCTAAGGGGGGCGCCCCCTTGCTTGGGGGGCAAGCCCCCCACCCCTTGGCCGCCGCCCCCCTAGTAGATTCCATCTACTAGGGCCGGCCACCCCCCCTTGGCACCCCTATATATAGTTGTGGAGAGGGGAGGACTTCATACCTCAGCCTTGGCGCCTCCCTCTCTCCCCGTTACGTCTCTCCTTCGTAGTATAGGCGAAGCCCTGCTACTGTGACGCCCTGCATCCACCACCACGCCGTCGTGCTGCTGGATCTTCATCAACCTCTCCTTCCCCCTTGCTGGATCAAGAAGGAGGAGACGTCTCCCGTCCCGTACGTGTGTTGAACGTGGAGGTGCCGTCCGTTCGGCGCTTGGTCATCGGTGATTTGGATCACGTCGTGTTCGACTACATCATCACCGTTCTTTGAACGCTTCCGCACGCGATCTACAAAGGTATGTAGATGCATCTGATGACTCGTTGCTAGATGAACTCCTAGATGGATCTTGGTGAAACGAGTAGGAAATTTTTTGTTTTCTGCAACGTTACCCAACAGTCACCCAGTTGAAGAATGCCCAGCAAGGCAAATTACTTGTTTCTTGTGTGCAGGGATTACCCACTATCCTACTCGGTGTCACATTTACCCCATGGTACGAAGAACCGTACAGCAGAAGAAAGAAGTAAAGAAAGGAGCCCTTATGGAAATTTTAGAAGAACCCGTGATGAAGGAAGATGTGGAGGACACACCTAAAGAGGACCCGAGTAAACCCTGCACTAAGTCTTGCTATTCATGTGGAGAAGAAGGACACATCTCCCAAAATTGTTTGAATGGGGATCTAGTAGAATTCCCGACGGAGGAAGTAGAGTATGACCCACAAGAAATAGAATCCATGATTGGAATGGAAAAGTCCAGGAAGAGAAGTAGATTGGATACCAGGACGGACCTGAGTCATATCACCTATTACAGGTGCAAGGAGTTAGGGCACTACCTCAGCAGTTGCCCAAAAAGGAAACCTCGAGACTTGTCAGAAGTAATATGTTTTCGTTGTAATAGAGCAGGGCACTTTGCCAGAGAATGCCCCAAGGAGAAGGAAACTTGTGCTAGATAGTTGAGTTTGCAACAAAAGAAATGGAGTAGTAGAAGTGAGAACATTTTCTTTTATATTGAGGTGTTGAGTTGAGACATGTAATGGAAAAGCGAGAGATTTTAATCAATTGAGGGTGAATAAAGTTAGCATCGTTGGTACTGATATGGATTTTATGAGTTGTTACTCTATGAAGAAGGATTTTGACCATTTCTGAGGATATGAGAAATATGGTCTATGGAAGATTTGTGCATTTTAAGGGTGGTAGTACCCTGTAAGAACTCTTCACCCCTGGAAAAGATAAGGATACTCCACTGAGTGGATTTCGGACAAAATGAATACGAGTTTTGTCTCGATATGTGTGATACCCCAAGACTATGTGGGATGAAGTTGGAGACCGTCAGTTGTTTGGACCAAATGTGATCAAGGAGTCAGAAGAGAATGTTAAGTTGATTCGAGATAGACTGAAGGTAGCTCAGTCCAGGAAGAAGAGTTATGCAGACTAAAAACGCAAGGAGGTAGTCTATGAAATTGGAGACAGAGCATGTCTTCGTGTGTCCCCTCTTTGAGGAGTTAAACGAATTGGAGTTAAGGGAAAGTTAGCCCCGAGATTTGTAGGACCATACCGAGTTTTGGAGCGTATGGGAGAAGTGGCCAACAAGTTGGAGTCACCCGAAGGACTGTCGGGAGTTCATGATGTGTTTCACATTTCCCAGTTGAAGAAGTGCCATGCAGAGATGGCCAGTATTCCCCTATAAGGACGCTTGACCCTGGAAAGGATAATGATGTTCCACGAAGTGGAATATGGACTTCATAAGTATAAGTTTTTATCTCGGTATGAGGGATATCCCACGAGGATGAAGAGATAAATTACTATTGGATATAAAGGACGTATGATGTCGGAAATATGGATCAATGGAAACTCCATAATGAGTCTGAGTAATCATGTCCTAGTTTGGTGCCAATAGAAGGAAGGAAGACAGTACAATTGGATGGATTTAAGAATACTAGGAAGTTGGAAGTTGGAATAATGATCAGTTGCCCGATGATAAGTTCAAGGACTACAAGTGATGCGATGGGCCATAACCCACATGCCCCAGGACCTGCCAAGAAGCAAGCACATTCTTGCTGAAGGAAAAACCCTGGAGGAAGATACGACGTTTATCGGCAGACAATTTTATAGGAGTAACGCAAAACCTGAGAGTTGTGAAGGAACGATAGATGTTTGTTTGGCTTGCAGAATCAATGGATTATTCCGAACGCAGTTCATGGACAAGAGAAATTCTGCAATGCTTGTGAGGATGACCGAGTGTTAGAATGCGAGATTCGCTAAACTGTATACAAGGTAATGATTTGGGTGCGGGATGGATTGATCACCATACCGACTTACTCTTATTATTCGCCTTGCTATATGGGATGGTAAATCTGAGTGACTTACCTATAGTAGAGAGACGACGATCAAAACATTGTTTAAGCCTTAGAATGGTATAGGTATTTTTCCCTTGTACAAGGCAGTTTTTGCCAACCGTAGGTTATACGATGAGGATCAACCCAGACCCATTTCCTACAGGAGAAACCATAAATGGTTGACCACCATGAGATATCGATAGTTGTTTAGTATTGGCGCCAGACCCGTCAGCTAAGAAGACCCAGTCACAGAAGAACCTTACCTAGATGAAAGACACAAGAATTGAGGAAAAGGTTATGCCACTACCGAAAGAGCCCAGATAAGGAATTATCCTGAAGATCTGAGAAGACCGACACTGTTAACAATATGAATGAAGTATATGAGTTTTAATGGAACCGTAACCATGCTTCTAAGGGTGGTAGCACCCCAAACCCCCTCCTGCGACAATCAATGGATTTTGAGGAGACCCCAAACCTAACCTATTTCTTTCCAGCCTCTCCGAATCTTGAGGACGAGATACATTTTAAGGGTGGTAGGTTTGTAACATCCCAAAATTCTAAATTTTGGATGTAACATCCCAAAATTCTAAATTTTGGAATGTTATAATTAAATAGATAGATTTGATTGATTGTTTGATTGATTGACTGAAAGTGAGTGAATTCGAAACTTTTTGAAAGTTAAATGAGAGGGAATAAAAGGACTTTTCCAAACTTTCATTTTTGTTTATGATCTCCGTGAATTCAAATTCTTTTCAAATACAAAACCCTCGAGAGAAGATGACATGACTTCTTCCATTTAAATAAATGAAAAGGGTTTTGAAAAGATTTGAATTTCATTTGGAAATATTTTTAATTCAGAAACTTCAAGCAACTCAATGATTTTCATGAGAGAAGATAAAATGACTTCTTCAAATTATATGAAATATGAGTTGGGAGTTTAAAAGGATCAAAATTTAAAATCCTTTTGAAATTATTTTCAATTTGGAGTTATTTGGGTTTTATTCAAATTATTTTTCTCCAAAAATAAAATATACAGAAAATAGGGTAACATGATTCCCTACATCAGAAAATTGGAGAGAAATAAATTTGAATTAATTTTGGTATTTTTATAATGATTTTTATTGGATTTTATTAGACCAGTAGCACTCTTTGAATTATCTGAATTTGTGTGCATTTTATTTAATGCTAGGAAAATGTTCAGCTTGTAGAAAATTTCTGAAAATTGATATATAATATGCCTATATAAAGTTTTTATTTTCGTTTTTCAGTTTATCGCTTTCTGTTAAAAAAACAAATAACAAATCTGCGCGCGCGTGAAACTAAATGTCGCCCACGTGCGCATCGTAGTACTAGCGGACGCCCCATCTTTTCTTTTTCTTTATCCTAAGTAGGCCAGGCCCAGCCAGCCTTTTCTTTCCAGATTTTCTTTTCTTTCTTCCTTTGGAAAAAAACTACCGCGCTAGTGTACGCGGCCGCGCCGAACTTTTAGCCCATGCGATCTTTTTCAAATTTCATCTGCGTATATAGATTTAGTCCCACATTGCCTAGCCTTTGACCCCTAAGTCTCTTTTCTATCAATAAATATAGACCCATAGAGCCTCCAAAAATTATCCGATTCGGGTTAAATCAATATTTTGGTTTGACTAGATTCTTTTAAAGAAAAATATTTTCCTCTCCGGCGCGACTTTAGAAAATTGTCTCTTCTCTCCAAAGTCGTCTTTTCTCTGCCTTATAAAGGTATCTTTTTTTTTTTCTTTCTTCTTATACTTCCGTAGTTTATTATTTTTTAGACTAATACGATAGAATAATTAGATTATCAATTAGTCTACGTATTTATACGTTAGACCTTAACCAGTGCTATTTTTCTTTCGTAAAACAGCTTGGCCCTGATTTTTCAAATAGCCATAACTTTTCACTCGTTTATCCAAATTAGATGAAACCACGCGCCTATAGCTTCGTCGATCTCACCTATCCAGTAATCCAACTCAAACTATTTTGAAATTTTAAAATTTGAATTAGATCAGATTTGAATTTGAACTTCGTTTGATCATAACTTGAGTTTCGTAACTCCGATTTAGTTGATTCTTTTTGCAAATGAAGCTCTTGACCTAAACTTCTGATAAGGCCAAATTCACTAATTTTGGTACTGTTAGAAATTGTTTTATGTTGCAAGAGTTATTGTTTGGTTTTGATGTTTTCCGAATTGTTTTCTTCGTTCTTTTCGATCTTTTGAGTGATTGCTTATGTGTGGTTACTATTGCTTGCTTACGATAGATTGACCGGAGTGTGACGAGTAGATCTATCAAGAGTTATGAGTGCGAATCATCTTCATCAACATTGCAGGCAAGTTCACACTTTGATCATATCCCTTTTATCACCCAGTTTTTATGCATTAGTTCCAATCCTCAAACATTGCATGATTAGGATGTCATTAACATGTGGGTTGGGAAGTAGTTGATGAGGTAGAACCTATTACCCTGTTACATTCAAACCCTTGGGAGTTACTTCTACGCGTTGCTTATATTGCTATGCTATGCTCGTAGACGTGGTTTGGGTGAGTGAAATCCATGACAGATGTGAGATTGTTAATTAATGGTTCAACTTAAGGTGGCAACTTAAATACACATCTGGGTGGATTGAGGCACCTGGAGTACCCAGTGTTGCCTGTATTTTTTGAGGCACCTGGAGTACCCAGTGTTGCCTGTATTTTTGGAAATCCCGGAGTACCCGTGTGATTTTCCTATGGACCGCCACCCAGGCTCAAAGGGATCATAAGATTATTCATGCTAGAAACTTCCGTGTGCAGCCACAAGCTATTATGGGCTCTAGCATAGTTGAGTAAGTTACGTGAAGCTCTTGAAGAGGTGGATCAGCAGGTAGAGGGTTGTAGGTTTGGTATGGTCTGCCCGGAGTAGAGAGTTAATATTTCTGAAAGACCGTGTCTCGGTCATCCGTTTCTCAAACACCATGTAGTGCGACAAATCCAACGGAGGCGATCGAGTCTTGTGGGGAAAAGTGCGCAAACCTCTGCAGAGTATATAAACTAATCATGGTTAGCCGTGTCCCCGGTTATGGACAATTTTGAGTCTCTAGTCTTTGATATTCATGTTGATCTCAACACTCCATTTAATCAACTTGATTGGGTTAATGATTATTATTTTGGGATTGAGTTGGAGGAACCTTCTCAATATTTTCAACCAAATTTGTAGTTAAATAAAATATATTACTTTGCAGTAGGGAAAAATTGGCTTTTCGCAAAATCATTATAACCATAGAGCTTTTCCACCAGCCATATATGCATGTAGTGATAGCTATTATTCATCATTATCCTCTGGTGTGAATTTGCCAGTACATTCAATGTACTGACCCTTTGTGTCTGCAATGTCTCATGTTGCCGGATTCTTACGAAGAGTAAGTGATACGTTAGGGTTACGATTTCTACACTCAACTTTGCCGTTGGTGTTGATGGGAATCCACAACCTTGTTGTTACTTCACTATTTGGATTGAGGTAATAGTATTTACGTTACTTTATACATGTGATTTACCTCTGTTATAAATCCTCGAGTACTGTGTGTGTCAGCATACCGATCTAGGGATGACACTTAAACACAGAGACTTGACCATATGAGGTCGGGTCGCTACAAGGCATGAGTAGGAAATACCAATTTCAACTCTTAGAACATCTTATATGCTCTGTGGCGTTCAAAACATTTTCGAAGTCTCGGTTCTAAGCTGTAAAGCATGGTGCACTAAACTATCAAGTACTCATCATACCGAGCTTTACCAAATGTTCATAACGTCTGTATCTGCTCCTGCAATAGGTCCGTCAATTAGCGGTGCATCAAGGACATAATTCTTCTGTGCAGCAATGAGGATAATCCTCAGATCACGGACCTAGTCCGTGTCATTGCTACTATCATCCTTCAACATAGTTTTTCTCTAGGAACATATCAAAAATAAACGGGGAGCTACATCGCGAGCTATTGATCTACAACATAGTTATGCAAATACTATCAGGACTAAGTTCATGATATATTAAAGTTCAATTAATCATATTACTTAAGAACTCCCACTTAGATAGACATCCCTCTAGTCATCTAAATGATCACGTGACCCAAATCATGATGTGAGATGGAGTAGTTTTGATAGAGGCTAAGGTGTCCCGATGTTTCGATGAGATGGTGGCTATCGTTTTCTGTGGGAGTCGACCTTGACGATCCGACTACGAACGTGCGAGACGTCGCGCCTTAGCAATCGCTAAACCAACTTCCGAGGGTTATTGACCACGCCGGAGCACGATCAACCTGACCACGAGGGTCTATTTCCTGCGAGCAAACGAAGAACAAGCAAGAAACTGAGATTGCAATCTGGATATTGCGAATATAAGATGAAAGCTTTATTGATCAAGGTGGGGTTCTGTGACGTCTTGGTCTGGTCGTTGGACAACAAACGAAGTACCATGCCATCACTTGTAACTCCATGCATGTGTTCTTGCTCCAATGTTCATCCTTCTCCCAAGCTAGGCCCTTCATTTGTAAGCAAAACAAATGTATCCAATTTAGGCAGCATCATAATCTCATGAACATTAGAATCATTACCAAGAAACGAAAGTACCTGGTAATTTAATTGGCGTGCGCGAGCTCTAGTAATTGGTCCAGTATATGTAACAGTAGGGGCTGTGGGTGTAACAATGGTATTGATGTCCTCATCATCCTCCCCTTCTTGAAATGAAGTCGTCCTCGACGGAAGCGCATCTTCCTCACCCAAATAAGGCTTCAAATCTGCAATGTTAAAAGTGGGACTAACCCCAAAATCTACAGGTAGCTCAAGTTTATATGCATTATCATTTATTTTCTCTAACACCTTAAAAGGACCATCAGCACGTGGCATTAGCTTTGATTTGTGCAGATTAGGAAATCTATCTTTACGCAAATGTAACCAAAACAAGATCTCCAGGCGCAAACACAACATGTTTTCTACCCTTATCTCCAGCAAGTTTATATTTAGCATTCATACGCTCAATGTTTTCCTTAGTTAACTCATGCATTTTTAAAATCAATTCAGAACGTTCTTTAGCATCAAAATTAACCTTCTCCGAAGATGGAAGAGGCAACAAATCAATAGGTGCACGAGGTAGGAAACCATACACAATTTCAAAAGGGCACATCTTAGTAGTAGAATGCAATGAACGATTATAAGCAAATTCAATATGAGGCAAGCATTCTTCCCACATTTTCTTGTTATTCTTCAAAACAGCCCTAAGCATAGTAGACAATGTTCTATTGACTACTTCAGTTTGTCCATCAGTTTGGGGGTGACAAGTAGTACTAAAAAGCAGCTTAGTCCCCAACTTAGCCCATAAACATCTCCAAAAGTGGCTAAGAAATTTAGTATCACGATCTGAAACAATAGTATTTGGCACACCATGTAAGCGAATAATTTCACGAAAGAACAAATCAGCAACATTAACAGCATCATCGCTTTTATGACATGGTATAAAGTGTGCCATTTTCGAGAACCTATCCACGACAACAAATATGCTATCCCTCCCCTTCTTTGTTCGAGGTAAACCTAAAACAAAGTCCATAGATATATCCTCCCAAGGAACACTAGGTACATGGCAAAGGCATATATAAACCATGAGGATTGAGTCGTGACTTAGCTCTTTGACATGTAGTGCAGCGAGCAACAAAACGCTCAACATCCCGTCTCATCTTTGGCCAAAAGAAATGTGTAGCAAGTATATCCTCCGTCTTCTTGACGCCAAAGTGTCCCATTAATCCTCCTCCATGCGCCTCCTGCAACAACAAAAGATGAACGGAGCTAGCTGGAATGCATAGCTTGTTAGCACGAAACACAAATCCATCGTTAAGAACGAACTTGTTCCAAGTTCTCCCTTCCTTACAATTCTGCAATACATCTTTAAATTCAGCATCATGAACATATTGATCTTTGATGGTCTCCAAACCAAATATTTTAAAGTCAAGTTGTGAAAGCATAGTATAACGACGAGACAAGGCATCAGCAATAACATTTTCTTTACCCTTCTTGTGTTTAATGACATAAGGGAAAGTATCAATGAATTCAACCCATTTAGCATGTCTACGGTTCAGTTTTGCTTGACTTTTAATGTGTTTCAAAGATTCATGATCAGAATGTATAACAAATTCCTTGGGCCATAAATAATGTTGCCATGTTTCTAAGGTCCGAACAAGAGCATATAATTCTTTATCATAAGTAGAATAGTTCAGACTAGGCCCACTCAATTTTTCAGAAAAGTATGCAACAGGTTTTCCATCTTGTAATAACACACCTCCTAATCCAATTCCACTAGCATCACATTCAAGCTCAAAAGTCTTATTGAAATTAGGAAGTTGGAGTAAAGGAGCATGTGTCAACTTATCTTTCAATACCGTGAAGGCTTCTTCCTGTGCGGTACCCCAAACAAAAGGCACATCCTTCTTTGTAAGCTCGTTGAGAGGTGCAGCAATGGTGCTGAAATCTCTCACAAAACGCCTATAGAAACCAGCGAGGCCAAGGAAACTCCTCACTTGTGTGACCGTTTTGGGCTGCGGCCAACTCTCAATAGCTTCAATCTTGGCTTTATCAACTTCAATTCCCTGTGGAGTAACAACATAGCCAAGAAAAGATACTCGGTCGGTGCAAAAGGTGCACTTTCCAAGGTTACCAAACAAACGTGCATCACGTAGAGCAATAAAAACAGCACGTAAATGTTCCAAATGTTCCTCCAAAGATTTGCTATAAATCAATATGTCATCAAAGTAAACTACCACAAATCGTCCAATGAAAGCACGTAAAACTTCGTTCATTAACCTCATGAAAGTACTAGGTGCATTAGTTAACCCAAAAGGCATGACTAACCACTCATATAATCCAAACTTAGTTTTAAATGCTGTTTTCCATTCATCACCCAATTTCATACGAATTTGATGGTATCCACTACGCAAATCAACTTTGGAGAATATTGTAGAGCCACTCAATTCATCAAGCATATCATCTAGCCTAGGAATAGGATGACGATAACGAATAGTAATATTATTAATGCCTCTACAATCAACGCACATACGCGACGTACCATCCTTTTTCGGCACTAAAATGATAGGAACAGCACAAGGACTAAGGGATTCGCGTATATAACCTTTGTCGAGCAGTTCTTGTACTTGACGCATAATCTCCTTCGTCTCCTCTGGATTGGTACGGTATGGTGCACGGTTGGGTAGCGAAGCACCGGGATTAAGTCAATTTGATGCTCAATCCCTCGAATAGGTGGTAATCCCGGTGGCACGTCTTGTGGAAAGACGTCGGCGAACTCCTGCAAAATGTTAGTGACAGCAGGGGGCAAAGAGGAAGGCACGTCCTCGAATGAAAATAATGCCTCTTTGCACACAAAAGCATAGCAAACAGATTTGCTAAAATCTAGCTCATCAATATCAGATTTGGTGGCAAGTAAACATGCACTTTTCAATTTAATTTCAGAAACAATAGTAGATGGTTTATTATTAGGCTTCATTTGGTGCTCAAATTCTTTTGCCACAATCTGATTTTCACTCTTATGTGTCTCCTGTTTTGCTTTATTAGCTCTATTAATATCATCTTTCAAAATGGAATCAGGAGTCATAGGAAGCAAAGTAATATTTTTATCGTTATGAACAAGAGTATACTGATTGTTTCTACCATGGTGTACAGAATTTTTATCAAATTGCCATGGTCTACCAAGTAATAAGGAACATGCTTGCATAGGTACCACATCACAATCAACATAATCAGCATATGTAGAGATACTAAAATGCACACGAACAGTACGTGTTACCTTAACCTTGCCGCTGTTGTTGAACCATTGGATGTAGTAAGGATGTGGATGTGGTCTTGTGGTGAGAGATAGCTTCTCCACCATCTCCATGCTAGCCAAGTTATTGCAGCTCCCTCCATCTATGATCACGCGAACAGAACGTTCCTTCACAACTCCCTTTGTATGGAACAAATTATGCCTCTGATTTTGCTCAGCTTGTGTAACCTGCACACTCAAAACACGTTGAGCAACTAAACATTCATACCTGTCAGCATCTTCAGGAGCCATGTATTGCGTCTCATGATCAGAATCGTCTCCACCGTGTTCGTCACGTGTAATAAGAGCCAAAGTCTCCTCATCATAGTCACTAGCGGACTCATACCCCCATCCTCAGTAACAATCATCACACGCTTAGATGGGCATTCTCTCGCATAATGACCTCCACTCTTGCAACGTCGACAAATAATATCATGTGTTTGCCCTGTTGATGCCATGGATGAAGAAGAGCTCTTTGCAGGCCCAGAAGGTGTGCTCTTGGCAGATAGTGGTGATTGTGCCTGCTTTATTGTATCACGGTTGGAGGTGGCAGCCGACGGAGGCGCCGGTGTAGCAGAACGTGTGGAAGTAGATGATGCACATGGTGTCCATGATGAAGGTCGACCTGCAGAAAAGTTAGTCCGCGCCAATGCCTGTCGATCCTGCACTTCACGTTCAGCTTTACAAGCAAGATGGAATAAACGAGTGATATTAGTATACTCCTTATACTCTAGAATCGTTTGAATCTCTCTATTAATCCACCCATAAAACGTGCAAGCATAGCTTCATTCTCTCAACAATACCACATCATCATGCCAGTTGTAATTCCTGATTAATATTCTTCTACAGAATTTTTTCCCTGTCTTAAGCGCTGCAATTTTTGAAGTAATTCATGTTGATAATATGGTGGAACCCAACGAGTACGCATAGCAGTTTTCAAAGCAGCCCAAGTAGCAGGAATGGGATATAATCTACAATGCTCAGACCACCAAACACATGCAAAACTAGTGAATGCACAAACAGCAGCAGGAACACGTCTCTCCTCGGGATATTGTAAACATGTAAATCGTTGTTCAGTTTCTAACTCCCAAGTAAGATATATATCAGGAACATATCTACCCTCAAATGGTGGAATATTCAATTTTAGTTTAGGGAGATGGTCATGATCTCGTACCTGAGGGTGAGCCCTACCATTGCCATTATTTGCATGTGGACGACCTAGTGGTTGCTGTGCTGTTGGTGGCACGTAGTTCTGATTTTGATCAACCTCATCCTCATAATCTCCCACATAATCATCCTCCTCCACATCAGCAGTAGGAGCCACAGAAGTATCAACAGCAGCACCAGCAGTTTGGCCCGACTGAAGAGGGACACGGCTCGCTCGGCGGAGGGCTGTTTCCCGACGTGGAGGTAGTCGGTGTTGTTGCTGTTGTTGCAGAGGTGCGGCAGGAGCAGCCGGTGGTGGTGGTGGAAAACGCGAAAGCAATTCAGCAAACTTGTTATCGAGCTTTGTTTCAAACGTCTTCTCCATGCCATCTATCTTCTCCATGGCCTCTTCAAATCTGTTTATCACATCTTGCACCTGTACACTCATCATTTGCTGAAACGTATCATGAAGCTCCTTGTTCGTCAAGTTCTCCCAGTCAGTCTCGTCGGATTGTGATCCTGGCATGGTTAGCAGCAATAGAAACACACAAGAATATGATCCTACAGACTACTAACAAGTGGTGGTGGTGGCGGGTGTCACAAATCTGTCAAGCAAATCTCAAATTCTTACTAGTTCTTACCCAGCAGCAGGCGGTGATCGGCAACCGTTATAGTCAAAACTCTCAAAAGCTTGGATAGAGCGATTGCCAGGGAGAGTCAAACGCACGACGTAGATGTATGTGGAGCTGGGAAGGCTTATAGTATGGTAGCAAAAAGGGTCAGCAATAATCAATTCAGAGATGCAAAGTTGAATAAACGCTCAACGACGGTACAGTGCTGGTCCTAGGCTAGACCGTGCTAGAGACGCGAGCCTAGAACACTAACAAAATCACGACACTGCACGTAAATAAGGGAAAAGCACACTCTGGAACTCTTTTTTTTCGCTCTTTTTTTTGCGCTCCTTTTTTTGCGCTCCTCTTTTTTTTGCGAAAAATCACTATAATGGCGAGTGTCTCAAAACTCTTCCCTCGTCAAACTGATAGGATGGGCACGAAATTTTTTTTCACTTTTTTTTTCCGGAAATCAGGGCAGCGACGACGAAAAAGTGCGACAAAAAATCACTATGATGGCACGTGGCTCAAAATACTCAGAAAAGCCTAAAAATAGGATAGGGAAAAAAATTGCCCGTGAAAATTTTGGCCTAAAAACTGCCCGGGGGTCTCCAGACTCTTTTTTTTTCGAGACCTACGCAGGCAAGTAAACACGAATCGGAATTTAGATTGATCTCAAGAACAAACCTAATATGAGAAGAACTCGGATTGGTGGTGGATATATGGTTGTGGTATATGGCAGCGGTGGTGGCATATGGTAGCGGTGGTGGTATATGGATACAGATTGGTGGTGGTATATGGATACGGATTG
Source organism: Triticum urartu (assembly GCF_003073215.2). Lineage (NCBI taxonomy): Eukaryota > Viridiplantae > Streptophyta > Magnoliopsida > Poales > Poaceae > Triticum > Triticum urartu. Next base: position 275,662,506 of record NC_053024.1, on the reverse strand, counting down.
GTGGTGGTATATGGATATGGATTCAGAGCGGTGGCGGAGAAGCAAAAGTGGTAGATGGGCGATGATGATGGTGCGGCGGCGGCGTGACAACTTATGACCAGAACTCGAAACTCTAAAAGACTAGACTCTAAGACCAGCAACTTGACACGAGATGCAACCGCAAATTCAACAAAGCAAAAACCCTAAAAAGATTATGCAAAGGCTCAGATTGGTTCGGATATGATGAACTAACCTTAATTTTTTTTGTGGTTTTTTCGTCGACTGTAGGCATGAAGAACAGGCTCGATCTAATCTACGAAAAACTATAAAATCTCACTGAGCAACCTGGAAATCTGATACCACTTGATAGAGGCTAAGGTGTCCCGATGTTTCGATGAGATGGTGGCTATCGTTTTCTGTGGGAGTCGACCTTGACGATCCGACTACGAACGTGCGAGACGTCGCGCCTTAGCAATCGCTAAACCAACTTCCGAGGGTTATTGACCACGCCGGAGCACGATCAACCTGACCACGAGGGTCTATTTCCTGCGAGCAAACGAAGAACAAGCAAGAAACTGAGATTGCAATCTGGATATTGCGAATATAAGATGAAAGCTTTATTGATCAAGGTGGGGTTCTGTGACGTCTTGGTCTGGTCGTTGGACACAAACGAAGTACGCGAAGTTGCAGCTATGGCGAACTTCTAATCTAAACAAAACCCGAAGTCTAAACGACGCCCTAAGGGCTGTATATATGGAGGAAGAGGGGGAATTTCGTGGCCCTTGAGGGTGGGGTCCGAAACCAACCCTAACTCTTGTTTCCCCACACATACGGACTCTAAAAATAGCCTATACTTAAGTATTTCGAAATTACATGGGCCTGGCCCATTAATAAGGTGACGCAGCACCTAGAATAGCCTATGGATGAATATTATGAAGTGGCATCTTGTATATTTCGTCCAAGGCTTCATGCACTCCTTATGGCGGCTTCAAAGTCCTGAAATCATCACTTGTAACTCCGTTCTTGATCCCCTTGCGCATGCCATCAACTCCATGCGTGTTCTTGCTCCAATGTTCATCCTTCTCCAAGCTAGGCCCTTCATTTGTAAGCAAAACAAATGTATCCAATTTAGGCAGCATCATAATCTCATGAACATTAGAATCATTACCAAGAAACGAAAGTACCTGGTAATTTAATTGGCGTGCGCGAGCTCTAGTAATTGGTCCAGTATATGTAACAGTAGGGGCTGTGGGTGTAACAATGGTATTGATGTCCTCATCAAGTTTTCAATGGTGAACATCACTATGTTGATCATATCTACTATATGATTCACCTCGACCTTTCGGTCTCCAGTGTTCCGAGGTCATATCTGCATATGCTACTCGTCAAGTTTAACCCGAGTATTCCGCATGTGCAAAACTGGCTTGCACCCGTTGTATGTGAACGTAGAGCTTATCACACCCGATCATCACGTGGTGTCTCGGCACGAGGAACTATCGCAACGGTGCATACTCAGGGAGAACACTTATAGCTTGAAATTTAGTGAGAGATCATCTTATAATGCTACCGCCGAACTAAGAAAAATAAGATACATCAAGGATAAACATCACATGCAATCAAAATATGTGACATGATATGGCCATCATCATATTGTGCCTTTGATCTCCATCTCCAAAACACCGTCATGAACTCTATCGTCACCGGCATGACACCATGATCTCCATCATCTTGATCTCTATCAACGTGTCGTCACATGGTCGTCTCACCAACTATTGCTTTTGCAACTATTGCTATCGCATAGCGATAAGGTAAAGTAATTATATGGCGCTTGCATCTTACGCAATAAAGAGACAGCCATAAGGCTCCTGCCAGTTGCCGATAACTTTAACAAAACATGATCATCTCATAAAACAATTTATATCTCATCACGTCTTGACCATATCACATCACAACATGCCCTACAAAAACAAGTTAGACGTCCTCTACTTTGTTGTTGCAAGTTTTACGTGGCTGCTACGGGCTGAGCAAGAACCGTTCTTACCTACGCATCAAAAAACAACAACGCGGTATAGTGATTGCTTTTTTATCTTCAGAAAGAACCATGTTCATTGAATCCAATTCAACTAAAGTTGGAGAAACAGACACCCACTAGCCACCTGTGTGTGAAGCACGTCGGTAGAACCAGTCTAGCGTAAGCGTACGCGTAATGTCGGTCTGGGACGCTTCATCCAACAACGCTGCTAAATCAAGAATCAACTAGTGATGGCAAGAAATATGTATATACCCACGCCCACAACTCCTTTGTGTTCTACTCGTGCATATAACATCTACGCATAAACCTGGCTCGGATGCCACTATAGGGGAACGTAGTAATTTCAAAATTTTCCTACGCACACGCAAGATCATGGTGATGCATAGCAACGAGAGGGGAGAGTGTCGTCCACGTACCCTCGTAGACTGTAAGAGGAATCGTTATAACAACGCGGTTGATGCAGTCGTACATCTTCACGATCGACCGATCCTAGTACCGAATGTACGACACCTCCACGATCTGCACATGTTCAGCTCGGTGACGTCCCACGAACTCACGATCCAGTAGAGCTTCGAGGGAGAGTTCCATTAGCATGACGGCATGATGATGGTGTTGATGAAGCTACCGACGCAGGGCTTCGCCTAAGCACCGCTACGATATGACCGAGGTGGATTATGGTGGAGGGGGGCAACACACACGGCTAAAAGATCAATGACCAACTTGTGTGTCCATGGGGTGCCCCCTGCCCCCGTATATAAAGGAGCATTCGGGGAGGCCGGCCGACCCTAGGAGGGCGCGCCAAGAGTCCTCCTCCTAGCGGGAGTAGGACTCCCCTTTCCTAGTCCCACTACGAGGGGAAAGGAAGGAGTGGCAGAGGGGAAAGGCAAGGGCCCCCCTTCCTTGTCCTATTCGGACTCAAGGGGAGGGGCGTGCGGCCTGCCCTGGCCGGCCCCTCTCTCTCCACTAGGGCCCATCAAGGCCCATTAGTCCCCGAGGGATTCTGATAACCCCTCCGGCACTCCGGTTTTCTCCAAGATCACCCGAAACCCTTTCAGTGTCTGAATATAGCCGTATAATATATAATCTTTATGTCTTGACCATTTCGAGACTCCTCGTCATGTCCGTGATCACATCCGGGACTCCGAACTACCTTCGGTACATCAAAACACATAAACTCATAATATCGATCGTCACCGAATGTTAAGCGTGCGGACCCCACCGGATCGAGAACTATGTAGACATGACCGAGACTCATCTTCGGTCAATAACAAATGGCGGAACCTGGATGCTCATATTGGTTCCTACATATTCTACGAAGATCTTTATCGGTCAAACCGCATAACAACATACGTTGTTCCCTTTGTCATCGGTATGTTACTTGCCCGAGATTCGATCGTCGGTATCTCAATATCTAGTTCAATCTCGTTATCGGCAAGTCTCTTTACTCGTTCCGTAATGCATCATGCCGCAACTAACTCATTAGTCGCATTGCTTGCAAGGCTTATAGTGATGTGCATTACCGAGAGGGCCCACATATACCTCTCTGATAGACGGAGTGACAAATCCTAATATCGATCTATGCCAACTTAACAAACACCATTGGAGACACCTGTAGAGCATCTTTATAATCACCCAGCTACATTGTGACATTTTATAGCACACAAGGTGTTCCTCCGGTATTCGGGAGTTGCATAATCTCATAGTCAGAGGAACATGTATAAGTCGTGAAAAAAGCAGTAGCAAAAAACTGAAGATCATTATGCTTAGATAATGGATGGGTCTTGTCCATCACATCATTCTCTAATGATGTGATCCCGTTCATCAAATGACAACACATGTCCATGGCTAGGAAACTTAACCATCTTTGATTAACAAGCTAGTCAAGTAGAGGCATACTAGGGACACTCTATTTGTCTATGTATTCACACATGTACTAAGTTTTCGGTTAATACAATTCTAGCATGAATAATAAACATTTATCATGATATAAGGAAATATAAATAACAACTTTATTATTGCCTCTAGGGCATATTTCCTTCAGACGACCCCTTCGTATGGCTAGCGGCTCGGTTGTAGTGGGCAGGCTCATCGTGAGCTCACAGCTTCGGTGAAACCGAGCAGGCTTTGGATGGTGGCATGCCACTCATCCATATGCTCGGCTGCTGGCGGGAACCTCAGTAATAGCTGAGCTCGCGCCATGGCCGCCGTGGTCGTGCTTGGCATGGATGTCGATGACGCCGACTGCACCGTCGCCTGGCTCTGGATGGTGCCAGCGGCGGCGGTGACGCCCCGCACAGGCTGCTATGGGATGACCGCCGCGTACATGGGGTCGTGTGGCGGTGGCGCTCGAAGATCAGCGGCTCCGTTGAACGCAGTGGCTTGGTTGGCTCGTCCGGGAGGAGGCGCATGTGCCACGGCCGCTCCCGTGATAGGGGCAACCACGGGGCGATAGCTCGCCCCGAACCGAGCACCATTGCTGTGGTTGTGCTCGTCGGCGAGAAGAGGTGGCGCGGACGGAGTGACCCCCTCGCCCGCACCTTGCAGAGCTTGACCGTCGAGACGCTTCTGATGTTGTTCTCCTCTAGTAGCTCTAGCCCCCATGTCGGTCGTGAGGGAAGTGGTAACGATGCCACCCACTCCAACCACGCCCCCACGGGGTCCACGTCCTCGCAAGCTCTCGTGTCTCCCGCGGCGTTGGAGGCCGTGGGTGGAGGAGCCTTCGGGGTGGATGGATGGGCTGAGGTGCCGGATTTATTCTTGGGCGTGACGGTCGATGGCGCCGTCAAGGATGAAAATGTCGACGAAGATGACGCGCGGCGTACACTTTCAGGTTCGTGTACGCACTCCCCCTACCTAGCGCGCCAAAGATGTCGCAGGATTTCCGCGTCCACCTATGGGACCGGGTGGCCCCTTGCTAGTTCGGCAGGGGGACGGCGTGTTGCACAAAGAGCAGACCAGCATACGGTCGCGCCGCAGAGAGCACACAAGCGATTTACCCAGGTTCGGGCCGCCACGAGGTGTAAGACCCTACTCCTGCTTTAGAGGAATGATTGAGGAATGGATGTCGTGATGCGTAGTACACTTGCCCGGCAAGGTTTGCCAGCGGAGACTACGTGTATGTGGTGGCTTGGGGTTCTCAACTTTCCAACCTTGTAACCCCTCCTACAAGTGCCATGGGCCTCCTTTTATAGATTAAGTCGTCACCACAGTGGCAAACTGGTCATTATCTACTGATATGGTAGCAAACAATGCTATCATACCTAACTCTGCGGGCTGACAAGGTGCAATAAATGCACCGCTTAGTGTCACATCACTGGGCGCCCGGCAAGGCCTGCCGGGCTATCTTGCTAGCTCCGCATCTGCTCTCTTGACACGTCGCAGGATGGGTGTCATCTGTAGGCTTATCTGTAGGAAATGGCTGCCATGTGGCGAATGGCTGCCACTTAATCATCTTGCCGCTTGACACCGCACTAGTTGACAACGTGAGTCGTGTTTGAGTGGTTGGTGGGGTGGTTCTGCCCCCGCGGACCCCGGCAGGCTCTGCCGGGAGCCTCGGTTGGTCGCTTCTGGTGGTGGCCTCGCCCCTTGCCGGGCTTGCCTGGCCGGCAAGGGAGGCCCTTCTATTGCTGATACCTTGCTCCTTAGGCTCAACCTTGGTCCATCTGAGTTGCATGTTCGTTCTTCAAATCACTTGGTGATGTAGGGTAGGAACCCTAGGGGCCGATCTTTCACGAAAGGAGAGGATCCCGCGAAGAACACGAGGAACACGAGGGGAAAACAAGGGAAATCACAAGGGGAAACACAAGAGAATCACTAAAGGAACAAGAAATAGTCACATAAGTGGTCACATGATCCACGGTCAACTAAGGATGATACAAAAGGTAACGGGTCTTCTCCGTGAGGAGGTCTTGATGGTCTTCTCCGCAAGGAGGTCCTGAATCCAAAGGGATCTTCTACGAAGAGGGGCCGCAGTCTCCCTCGTGGAGTAGATCCGATGTGGATGAGCAAAGCTCTATCTCAAGTATGAGCTAAACCAATGCTAACCCTAAAACATAGGTACGAGAAGAGTATATATAGTCTAGGTGGGCGAAGGGGTACATGGGCTACGGCCCAACACACAAACAGCACACAGGCGTCGGACGTCCAGGAGTTACGGATTGTCCGGAGACTCGCGAGGGTCCGGACATCCGGTGCTCGTCGGTCGTCCGTAGATTCGGCTCAGGTGGTCTTTGGTCGGACGTCCGGTCGGGGCCAGTCGTCCGGAGGGCTTCGAAAATCCGTAGATTCGTCTCGGGTGTGGATGTGCCAGTCGTCCAGAGAGGGCCGGTCGTCCGGAGCCTGGAGGTTGTCGGAGTTTCGGGGTTCGCCGGTAATCCGGATGCTGTAGCATGCGCTGCCCTGGTTTCCTTTGGCTGTTGTGACCTTCAGGGGCCGGACGTCCGGGATAGGCCGGTCGTCCGGATCCTGTAGCTTCTTCCGCAGCTCTGCTTCTTCATGTCCATCTTCCTCTTCTGATTCTCCTTGCTCCTTAGCTTCTTCATGGCTAACTCCTTGATACCTAAGTATGCACAATGTCTCTGTTTGAGGTAGTATCCATGTCTCATGTGCATTGAAGTGAACTTGTGAGAGGAGAGATGTCACCTCGGTTTCGAGAGGTCTTGCACGTGCTCGTGTCATGGGTCCGCTAGGCAGTTGGTGAGACGATGGTAGGTCCATGGGGATGACCTTCGGACGCTCTGCATCATCTCCCCTCCCTTGGGGAAGATCCGACCTCAGATCAAATTCTTCATCACCATGGTAGGGCGAGAGGTCCTTGACATTGAATATGTCCTCATGTTGTACTTGTCGCGCGGGAGGTCGATCTTGTAAGCGTTGTTGTTGTAGCGTGCAAGAACCTTGAAGGGTCCATCCGCACGAGGTAGAAGCTTGGACTTGCGTTCGTTGGGGAAGCGGTCTTTGCGAAGGTGTAGCCACACAAGATCACCAATGTCGAATACCATATGTTGCTTGTTGATGTTGAGCTTGGTCGCAAGTCCTTGTACTTGGTGCTCGATGGTGTGCCTTGTATCTTCATGCACCGTCTTTACATGGTTCACACGTGCACTTGCGTCCATATTGATGCACTCTTGTAGTGGGAGAGGAAGAATGTCCAATGGGGACAATGGGTTGAATCCGTAGACGACCTCGAAGGGGGACTTGCCGGTTGTTGAGTGTCTTGCTCGGTTGTAGGCGAACTCGGCGATAGGTAGACACTCCTCCCACTCCTTGATGTTCTTCTTGATGAGAACGCGAATTAGAGCGGAGAGTGTGCGGTTAGTCACCTCCGTTTGGCCATCGGTTTGTGGATGATACGCCGTGGAGAAGAGTAGCTTGATTCCAAGCTTGGCGCATAGGGTCTTCCAAAAGTAGCTTAGGAACTTGACGTCGCGGTCCAAGATGATCGTCTTTGGCACTCCATGTAGACGCGATATTTCCCTACAAAATAGATTGGCAACATGTGAAGCGTCGTCTATCTTGTTGCAAGGAATGAAATGTGCCATCTTAGAGAAACGGTCCACAACAACAAATACCGAATCATGTCCATTTCTAGTCCTAGGCAATCCAAGTACAAAATCCATGCTAATGTCTTCCCATGGTTGATATGGAATTGGGAGAGGCATGTAAAGGCCATGGGATTGATCTTTAGACTTAGCTTTGCGACATGTAGAGCATCGGTTGGTGAAGCGGTTGACGTCGCGAAACATCTTGGGCCAATAATAGTTCTTGGAGAGCGTAGCAAAATTCTTGTCGCGTCCAAAATGTCCCATTTCCGCCATGAGATTCCTGCAAAAGCAACAAACAAAGAGAAGACTCGGGGATGCAAAGCTTGTTAGCTCTCATAAGATATCCATCTTTGATGTAATATGTTCCCAAGAGGTATGCGTCAAACATTTGGCATAAGGGGTAGAAAAAGTAGGATCATGCTCATACAAGTATTCTATGTTCTTAAAGCCAATGACATCCAATTCAAGTTGAGTAACAAGCATGCATATGCGGGAAAGAGCGTCCTCCACAACATTTTCCTTACCTTTGATGTACTTGATGACATCATGAAAATACTCAATGAATTCACTCCATTTAGCATGACACTTGTTCAACTTGGTTTGACCCTTAAGGTACTTGAGAGTTTCATGATCAGTATGAATGATGAATTCATGAGGGTGAAGATAGTGTTCCCATTCATGCAAAACTCACACTAAAGCGTATAACTCTTTGTCATAGATGCGGTAATTGAGTTGCGCTCCGGAAAGTTTCTCAGTAAAGTAAGCTATGGGGCGCTTCTCTTGCGTTAACACACCTCCTATGCCATTACCACTAGCATCGCAATGGATCTCAAAGGGTTTGTCGAAGTTGGGTAATGCAAGCACGGGACCATGAGTAAGAAAATTCTTAAGCTCATTGAAAGCGGTATCTTGGGATGGTCCCCAAACAAAAGGTGCATTTTCTTGCGCAAAGCATGCAGAGGTGAAGCAATGGTGCTAAAGTCCGTCACAAATCTATGGTAGAAACCGGCTAAACCAAGGAAGCTACGCACTTGATGCAAGTTGGTTGGTTGTGGCCAAGTTTTAATAGCATTGGTCTTAGAGTCATCGACATGAACACCCTTAGAGGAAACAACAAAACCCAAGAAAACGAGCTTATCAATGCCAAAAAGGCACTTTTCCATGTTAGCATAGAGACGCTCTTTTCGAAGAGTTTGCAAAATGGTGTGAACATGGGTGACATGATCTTTGAAGGATTTGCTATAAGCAGGGATATCATCGAAGTAAACCACAACAAACTCACCAATGTAAGGGCGAAAGACATAGTTCATAAGACGCATGAAAGTACTCGGTGCTTCCAATAAACCCATAGGCATGACTAACCACTCATACAAACCAAACTTTGTTTTGAAAGTGGTTTTCCATTCATCACCCTCTTGTATGCGGATTTGATAGTAACCACTTTTAAGATCAATTTTTGAAAAGATAGTGGCACCACTAAGTTCATCAAGCATATCATCAAGGCATGGAATGGGATACCTATAGCAAATGGTGATAGCATTGATAGGTCTACAATCAGAGCACATGCGAAAGCTACCGTGTCGTTTTGGCACAATAATTGACAGGAACGCCACAAGGACTCAAACTTTCACGCACATGTCCATGGTCTATGGGATGCTTTACTTGCCTTTGTATTCCTTTGGTTTCTTCGAGGTTGACGCGATAGGGAGCTTTGTTCAGAAGAGGTGCTCCGGGGTTGAGGTCGACGCGGTTCTCGATGCCTCGTAGTGGAGGTAGTCCCGGAGGTAGCTCGTCGGGGAAAACATCTTGAAATTCCTGCAAAATAGAAGACAACACTAAAGGTAGAGTGTGAGAGTTGTTAGCTTTTGGTGCGTCGTCCTTGCACAAAAGGACATAGTGTAGGACACTAGATGGGTTCTCACACACTCCTCTTATCTCACTTTTGGTAGGAAATAGAACTACGTTCTTCTTGTCACTCATCGTGGAGGCACTCGATTTGGGCTTGTGGCACTCACTCTCTTTTGGGTGGTTCACTCTCTCACTATTCTCTCCATGATGGGTGGCTTGCTTTTCGGTGATCACTTGGCTTGGAGACATAGGGCTAAGTACGTACTCCTTTCCTTTCATCTTGAAGATGTAGTGGTTCGTTCGGCCGTTGTGTAGGACACCTCTATCAAATTGCCATGGGCGTCCAAGAAGAAGGTGGCGAACGGTCATTGGAACGACATCACACTCCAAAGTGTCTTCGTAGAAGCCAATTTTGAAGGAGACTTGTACTCGATGCTCGACTTGGATAGTGTCGGAGTCACTAAGCCATTTAACTTTGTAGGGATGGGGATGCTTCATCTTGGGCAATTGGATCTTGGAGCAAAGTTCTTCACTTGCGAGGTTATGACAACTCCCTCCATCGATGATGACCTTGACGTATCTTCCATTGCTGTCGGCCTTGGTGTGGAATATGTGGCATCTTTGGTCTTCTTATTGTCAATGTTGAAGAGTCAAGACCTTGGAGATAACGAGAGCGGGACTTGAATCTTCATCAAAAAAGACTTGTTCCATGTCTTCTTTGTTCACTTTCCGGTGTATGGCCACTTGCTCAAGGGCTTCCATTTCTCCTTCACTCATTGAGTCATAAGTGTCGTCGTCGTTGAGGATCATGGTCCGCTTGTTGGTGCACTCATAGGACTTGTGGCCTCGGCCTCCGCATGTGAAGCATTTGAAGGAACTCGTCTTGATGGTCTCATCGGTTGGGGTAGATGATGATGAAGCTCTCGGCTTGAAGTTGCTCGTTGTAGGAGGATGACTTGGGGTTGACGAAGCTTTCTTGTAACTTGACTTATCGATGATGCTTGTAGAAGGCTTTGTTGATGTAGACGGTGTTGGATTCATTGAAGCTTGATTGTTGGAGAAGCCGTATGACTTGGATGAGAACTTGGCATACTTGTAATCGTCTTGCACTTGACGTTCCGCTTTGGTGGCTTGATGCACTAGCTCGATGAGGTTCGAGTATGGTTGGAAGTCGGCGATCTTCTTTATAGGATGGTTGAGTCCATTCAAGAAACGTGCCATAGTTTGCTCATCATCTTCCGTGACACTGGCTCTTATCATGGAAATCTCCATTTTCTTGTAGTACTCTTCAACGCTCTTGGTTCCTTGCTTGAGTAGTTGAAGTTTCTTGAAGAGGTCGCGGTTGTAGTAGGTAGGCATGAAACGTGCTCTCATGACATCCTTCATTTGCGCCCAAGTAGTGATGGGTGGTTCACCTCTTGCCGCACGACGCTCGATGACTTGTTCCCACCAAATGAGGACATAGTCTTGAAACTCAAGGGATGCCATCGCGATCTTCTTCTCTTTGTTGTAGTTGTGCAAACAGAAGATCTTGTCGACCTTCAATGCCCATGAAAGGTACTCTTCGGGATCGTTGCTTCCATTAAACTTGGGCATGGTGAACTTTAGCTTGCCGTAGCGTTGCTCTTCATTGTGTTCGGGTCTTGGATGATGACGTCCTTGATGAGGATGATCGTCTCTCATAAGTTTCTCTTGTCGAGGAGGATTTCCAATGTCGTCTTGTTCATGTTGAACTTGATGTTCTTTGCGAGCTTGTGGAGGAACTTGTCGAGCATGACGTTGCACGCGGGCTTGATATCTTCGTTCGTGAACTTCTTCATGAAGTGTTCCTTCTTGTTCACGAGCTTGCCGGCCTAGGTTGGCGATGGCTCGACTTGAATCTCGGAGGGCTTGTTGCGCCTCAAGTGCTTGAGCATCTCGCAATGGTTGCTCTTGACATTGTGCCTCGGCATCTTGTGCTTCTTGCTATAGACGCGCTCACTCTTCCTCTTCGTGTTGGCGTTGTCGTTGTCGTTCTCGTGCTTGCGCAAAGGTAGCTTGGTTTTAACGATGTCAGTGCTCTTGAGATCGGTGTCACGTAGAGGGTTGAGGTTCGCTTGACGATCGTTGCACGCGGCATGGCAAAGAGTGTTTGATGTCGGTGTACTTGATTGAGAGAGGGTGAAGTCGGAGTGGCGACTTGAACGGCTCCTTCTTGAAGAAGACGAAGTGGAAGAAGAGTGGTTGAGCAACAAAGCATGAATCTCGTCCATTCTTGCGTCATTCTCTTGCTTGTGGTCGTCGAGCTTGTGGTCGAAGTAATCCCTTGTACGTTGCTTGGAGAGTCGCAAGTCGGTGGCGAGGTTGTCGATGCGTTCACTCATTGCTTGTTGCTCTTGATGCAAAGCACGTTGTGCACCAAAGAGGTGGCTCTTTGTGACGTAGGAGTTCATGTCGCCGTCTTGCCCGATGAAGAGTGGGTTGGTAGAAGTACTTGGCCTATCCATCATTCCAAGAGAAATATGTGAGTTGGAGAAGGAGAAGAATGTATACCAAATATACCTTGACCGAAGTTGAAGGTGGATCAATGATCACTCCAATGTGGAATAAGGAAATAGCAGAATTGGTACCAATTCTTGTCGGTTTCTCACACCTACAGAAGTAAAAGCTTATGGTGGAGCTTGGTTAGGATGGTGGCACAAAATTTGATGCAATTGTTAGTGAGCTACAATAATGTTGGAAAAGATTCGCAAGTTTGCAATGCAAAAAGTAGACCAAGCAATATAAGGTACACGGATACACACACACAAAAAGATAAGTGGGGTCGTGCAACCAAGGATGAGCCAAAATGTGGAATCCGCGAAAATGCTCTTGTTGCACAACACTAGAGAGACGCTCGCACGATTGCAAAATAGGCGGGTACAAAGACTTGTGCACAACCTACTAAGCAAAAATGCAACGACTTCTATCCCAAGTATGCTCTATGTATGGTGTTTCGATGACATGATCCAAGATGATCTAGTATGACAATATTAATGTTGTATGATCCTATGTTTCTTGCTTAAAAACTCTTTGCTTATCTTTCCCTTTTGCTTAAAAGCTTGTTTGGCTCTTTGTTGTTTGAGCTCTTTTCTCATGCAATGCTTCACGAACCAAGATAGCAATTGTGTATGCGATGACAACCTTGTGACACCAGAGATGATACCAAGATTTGCACCAATGATGTAAGTATGCTATGGGAAGTATGATCACTAATGTGTACAAGTCTCGTTGCCGGCAATACTCAAAAGCTAGTCTTGATGGGTAAGCGACGCAAGGGAGTAAGGCTATGATGGCTATCAATGTAATGGCAAGAATGATGTATCCAATACCAAGATGAGGTCACCGTTTCTTGCATATGGTATGGTGTCAAAATGGTGGCAAAAATACCAAGATGTAGTCGAGGTGGTCGTTGTTGGTGACGCGTCCGTGGCAAAGATGAGCGGCGGTGTTGTTGATGTAGAACCGTACCTAAATAGCTGAAACACAATAGGACACGGAACCGCAACTCAAATTATCAAAGCTCTAAGTGGCAACACGTGTTGGAGTGCGAAACGGGTAAGCAATGGTGGTGGTATGCGGAAGTGGAGATGGCATAGAGGTGGTGGGAGTGCATATGCGGAAGTGGGGCGGTGGTGGTGACCAAACTGAAGAAAATTCAGTTTTGTCAGGGTTTTACAGTCGTCCGATCGTCGGACATCCAGAGGCGGTCGGACGTCCGGTGCCTGGGCGATTTTCGGGAACGGGATGAACAACACGTGGACGAGGTGGATGAGGTGAAAAGGGTCAAATCCTAGCTATTTTGTGGATGGAAAGGGTGGGGAAAGGGGGGAAAAGCTAGATCCACTCAAGGCAAAGCAAATCCATGGATCAAAACCAACAAAATTTCAACACACCAACAAATCACAAAAAATGGGGCTATTTTTGTGGGGAATTTTCGAATTAGGGATAAAATCAACAAAAACAAGGCTAGAAACACAACGGGGAGGCTCCGAAATCGTGATCAACATGGCTCTAGATACCAAGATGATGTAGGGTAGGAACCCTAGGGGCCGATCTTTCACGAAAGGAGCGGATCCGGCGAAGAACACGAGGGACATGAGAGGAAAACGAGGGAAATCACGAGGGGAAACATGAGAGAATCACTAAACCAACAAGAAATAGTCACACATATGCTAGATCCTCGAGTACATAAGAGGTCACATGATCCACAGTCAACTAAGGACGATACAAAAGGTAACGGGTCTTCTCCGTGAGGAGGTCTTGATGGTCTTCTCCGCAAGGAGGTCTTGAATCCAAAGGGATCTTCTCCGAAGAGGGGCCTCGGTCTCTCTCGTGGAGTAGATCCGACGTGGATGAGCAAAGCTCTATCTCAAGTATGAGCTAAACCAATGCTAACCCTAAAATGTAGGTAGGAGAAGAGTATATATAGTCTAGGTGGGCGAAGGGGTACATCGGCTGTGGCCCAAGACACAAACAGCACACAGGCGTCGGACGTCCGGGAGTTACCGGTCATCCGGAGACTCGCGAGGGTCCAGACGTCCGGTGCTCGTCGGTCGTCCGTAGATTCGGCTCGGGTGGTCTTTGGTCGGACGTCTGGTCAGGGCCGGTCGTCCGGGGCGTCGGTCGTCCGGAGGGCTTCGGAAATCCATAGATTCGTCTTGGGTGTGGATGTGTCGATCGTCCGGAGAGGGCCGGTCGTCCGGAGCCTGGTGGTTGTTGCACGTCCGGGGTTCTCCGGTCGTCTGGACGTTGTTGTATGCGCTGGTCTGGTTTCCTTTGGCTGTTGTGACCTTCAGGGGCCAGACGTCCAGGATAGGCCGGTCGTCCGGAGCCTGTAGCTTCTTCCGCGGCTCTTCTTCTTCACGTCCATCTTCCTCTTCTGATTCTCCTTGCAACTTAGCTTCTTCATGGCTAACTCCTTGATACCTGAGTATGCACAATGTCTCTGTTTGAGGTAGTAACCATGTCTCATGTGCATCGAAGTGAACTTGTGAGAGGAGAGATGTCACCTCGGTTTCGAGAGCTCTTGCACGTGCTGTGTCATGGGTCTACTAGGCACTTGTTGAGACGATGGTAGGTCCATGTGAATGACCTTGGGATGCTCCGCATCACTTGGTTTCTTCAATCTCTGACTTAAGCTGGTGGTCCAACCTTGATCTTGTGCATGTGCACGGTTGGTCAACAGACCCAGGGTTTATTGCACGAACAATGACAGAAAAAAAAATTGTTCGGCCCAAAATGTCATGGATGTGTCTTTTTTGTAGTGGTGAATGTTGGTATTTTTTCTATAAAGTTTGTCAAACTTTACGAGGCTTGACTTTAGACAAATGTTATATGCAAACTAAAATGATTCGGAGGGAGTACAACATGGTTAACAACAACCAAATATAGTCATTCATAGAGCTATTGTTAAAATTGATATTGATGAAATTGAACTACATAGTTCATACTAGCACATATAGAACATCACACTGTGAATAGCTGAAACAAACAAGGCATACTACGAACAACCAAAGATGGCAATTGAAACTAGACATATGCTAACTACAAACAAGCGAACAACCATAAACCATAGAAATAAACAAGGTGTGTAGAGACCTGATCCCAATGGATCGTAGGCTCTGTGCTTAAGTGTCATCTAGTATGATGTAGTCTTCAGAATGAATGTCCACTTCATGTTCGGGCTTCACCACGGGTATTCCTAGCTTCCTCTTCAGGTCTTCATTCTGCTCGAGTAGCACAGCAATTTCCTCTTCATATCCATCATGTGTAGCCTTGAGTTCCTCTTCTAGCTCCATATTCCGGGTCATCACCTTCTTCATATCTATCATGTTAGCGCACATCTGGTTCTCATAACGACGAATGTGTTGGTTCAAGTCCTGTATGTAGGCTGCAATAGACCTATCCTTCCTGGTGCAAATCATTTCCAATTGCTCATCTCGGCATCCACATATCTGGTAGATGGTGTCTTTAAGATACTTGTTGTACACCTCGCCTATGCGTCCAATGGTGATGTGGGCGGCCATGCTCTTTCCTAAACTCCAGGTTGGTGCATCAAAGGAAAACTCGATGGACTCGGTAATTGCTGCAAAGTCCTTCCTGAAACACGAACTTGAATCGTCCAGCACTCCTCTTCTGGTAAAGTTACAGTGAAGGTTCCGGTGAAGCCTGGTATGCCGATGTTCAGGTACTTGGTGACTTCCTTCAAGTGTCATCCGAAAGGGGTGTCGTCATCCGGTTGAGTGAACTTGTTCCTTGGGTCCGACATCTATAGTGTAGAAATAGAGAAGATTTAGAAATGAGTAGAGAAGAGTATCATGTGGCTTTTCCTAGTGGTCGCGTCCTACAGTCGGTGTGTGCTCTGATACCATCTTGTAGCAACCTGATCCCAATGGATCGAAGTCTCTATGCTTAAGTGTCATCCCTGGATCGGTATTGCTGACACACACAGTACTCGAGAATTTATTGCAGAGTTCAATCACACACTTATTACATCGAGAGTCTCATAAAGAGTACTTATTATAATAATATGGCTGAAGGCCATCTAAAATAGCTGCGGAAGCTTCAAAGATAAATGTGTCCATCCAACTCCACGACAAAACTAAGTGCATGACAACGACCTATCGCACCTTAATCTTCGTCTGAAAATTCTGCAACATGATACATTGCAGGCTTGCAGCTGTGTAGGTCAGCACATGGAATATGCTGGCAAGATCACACTATAGAGAAATGATGAAATAATAGCTATCACTACATGCATATTTGGCTGGTGGAGGCTCTAAGTTTAACATTTACATAAAGCTAATTTTTCCCTACAACAAAAGGAATAGATTTTATCTAACTACCAAGTTTATACCATTATTGAGAAGGTTCCCCCAACTCAATCCCAAATTACCATGTAATAATATTAATAACCCAAGAAATTCATTAGGTAATGTGATGGGATCAATCAATAATTCAAATACCAGATACTCAAGATGTCCATAATCGGGGACACGGCTAATCATGATTAGTTTATACACTCTGCAGAGGTTTGTGCATTTTTCCCCACAGGAATCGACCACCTCCATGATCGGAAGATCGAGACATAGTCTTTTTGAAGCATTAAGTCTTTACTCTGGGTAGACAGTTACACCTACTTTCCCCTACATCTGCTAGCCTATCACTGAAAGAGGTCACACAACTTACTCAACTATGCCAGAGCCCATAATGGCTTGTGGCTGCACACGGAAGTTTCTAGCATGAATAATTTTATTATCCCTTTGAGCCTGGGTGGCATTCCATAGGATGACCAGTATCATAGATTAGTATCATAGGTGGTCTCATTTATTGCCATGCATGACACATAGTAGCACCTCATTTATTATGTTATGGTATCTACCTATGTTACTACAACCATCTCTCTCTTCTTTAATTGCCTGCCACATAAGCATGTTTGCGAGTCCCAAGTACATGATACTACTTATGTTACCCCCACTATGGCCAGCCTAATATAAACAAGAAAAGCAAAGCAAATTTCAATCCGTACATAATTTACTCAGCGACCCATCCCATTCTCCTCATTAAACTATTTGTCG
This sequence comes from Triticum urartu, assembly GCF_003073215.2. Classification (NCBI taxonomy): domain Eukaryota; kingdom Viridiplantae; phylum Streptophyta; class Magnoliopsida; order Poales; family Poaceae; genus Triticum; species Triticum urartu. Next base: position 275,645,506 of record NC_053024.1, on the reverse strand, counting down.
TCTCATCTCTGCTTCCCATTTCGCATTAAATATTCACCCTTTCGTCTCCTTGAGTTTACTCCTAACGCAGAAATTCAGAACACAATGCGACGGCGCGGCGGTACAAGCTGTGACCTAGGAGGCAAAGCACGACGATGAGGCACTCGGGACCAAGAGAAAAGTCTCATGGGTAGACGATAGTGGGGAGGCCGGTGCAAACCAGGGTGAGGAGCACGACCACGCAGGATAGTCGACGGTCGCGCCAACATCCTGCATTTGGGTAATCTTCTTCTTCCTGTTACTAATGTTCATCTAATTTTTGTACATGGAGATGCTTGTTCGTCCAAAGAACTCAAGAAATTTGTTAGCTTATTGTCCTCTATATTCGAGCACATGCATGGAGCAGCAAGTCAGCGATGCATCTCCCTCTCTCTCTCTCTCTCTGTGTGTGTGTGTGTTTTTCACTAGTGTAGGAGCCCATGCATTATACGTACAAGTTTGACCATAAGAATTCCAAACATATGCTCTTTTATGGCTTTATGCAAAGTATTTCCTGGAATTTATTATTGGTATATTGACATGTATCATTACTTAGGTGCATGTTTGGTCAAACTATGGTTAATTAGTTACTAGTTAACTATAGCTATAAGGCTGCAAATTAGGGACCAAAATACTTTCAAAATTGTACTATTTAGACAATATGTATATTGTTCACGTGAGCTGATGTTGTAGATTTTTTTTGCACGGTCAGTAAAGAATCTGATTTGTTATGTATTATTATGTCAGGTCAATGTCTTCTTGGAGCACAAGGCTACATTCTGGCTGTTCTTGGAAACGTTAATCCAGCTAGTACCCCTACATGGCCATGTGTTCTCGTGTGATGTTATTTTCTGAGAATTTGAGGGCCTTTTGATATCGTGCTAAGCCTTCCTGTGAGAAACGTATAATGGGAACTGATGTGTTGCGTACTTCAGCTTATTTGATATTGTCTAAATTGCTAATCTAAGAATTGATCCGCATTTTGATTGTTTCTTGAAGTATTATGTACAAGTCTTGAGAGCACTTGATGGATATCCATACCCGTTGGATATCCATCGGGTTTGGACATGGATATAATTTTCTACCCGTGGATTTTTTTTGTGGGTGGACACAGGATGCCTTCATGGACATGGATATGGATTCAACATTGTTCAACCCGAGCCGAACTCGACCCATTGCCATCCTTATCCACACCGCACATTTATCAGCTAGAGACATGAGTATGAAGAAGCATGAGTTTCGCAACTTACACCCGGGAAATCATACTGTGGCACAGTACGTGGATGAGTTCAACAAGTTAGCACGCTATGCCCCAGATGATGTGGCCACAGATGCCGCAAAGCAGGAGAAGTTTCTTGAAGGATTGAATGATGATCTGAGTATGCAGTTGATGGTGGCAACATTCGCCAACTACCAGGAGCTGGTAGATAGGGCCCTCATGTTTGAAGGCAAGCAGCAGCAGATAGAGAACCACAAGCGGAAGTATGGATAGGGGAAGTACAACTCTTTAGCTCAGCAGAAACCCGGCTATTCCCCGTACTCGGGAGGACACACTCATCATATCCATGGAGGACATAACCATGGAGGCCATTCTCACAATGGAGGAAATTCACACAACCACGGTGGCCCTAAGAATGATAATGGGAGTGGAGGAAACAACAGTCAGAGCCGTTCCAACCCTGCGACACCCGCCAAGAAGGATCTAAGTCACATTACTTGTTTCAAGTGCGGGAAGACTGGACACTACGCCACCGAGTGTCCTGAAGCAAAGAATGGTAATGACAATGGAAGCCCGGGAAAGAAGCCAAACCCCTTCACCGGAGGACAGGTGAATCATGTCAACATGGAGGAAGTTGAAGAGCAGACTAACGCGGTAATTGGTAAGTTTTTGATTAAGTCATTTACAGCACTTGTTCTTTTTGACACTTGTGCATCGCATTCAAATATATCAAGGGGATTTGTGGATAAGTTTGAGTTGCCAACCGTAGCCCTTAGGTCACCTATGTTAGTGTGAGCACACCAGGAGCGGAGTATATGGCTAGCCAAGGATGTTATCAGTTGCCATTGACCATAGGCAAGCATTTTTCCCACAGACCTCATTATTTTGGAATCACAAGGATTGGATGTAATACTAGGCATGGATTGGTTATCGAAGTATGGAGGAAACATCGATTGTGCTAGTAAGTCAATTCTTATCACCACCCAGAGGGGAAACGGGTCAAGTATGTGTCTAGGCATGCGCCAAGGAAGACCCAAGTAAATTCACTCTCAGGAGTTGTTCACGAGGAAGTGCCCGTTGTGAAGGATTATCCAGATGTATTCCCGGAAGAACTACCCGGCATGCCACCAGACCGAGACAGAGTTTTTGATCAAGCGGTTGCTATGCACCGGACCAATATCTAAGAGACCGTATCAGATGCCCGCAAATGATCTGGAGGAAATTAAGAAGCAGATTAAGGAGTTATTGGAGAAAGGTTATATTCGACCAGGTTCATCACTGTGGGGAGCCCCAGTGCTTCTAGTTGAGAAGAAGGATGGATCCTTGAGAATGGTTGTTGATTATCGTGCATTGAACGAGGTGACGATCAACAACAAACATCCTTTACCGATGATCAATGACTTGTTTGACCAGCTTCAGGGAGCTAAAGTATTCTCCAAGATCGATCTTTGATCAGGATATCACCAGTTGAAGATCCGAGAACAGGATATACCCAAGACAGCTTTTACCACAAGGTATGGGCTATATGAGTACACGGTCATGTCTTTTGGAATGACTAACGCCCCTACCTACTTTATGAGTATGATGAACAAGGTATTCATGGAGTTCTTGGATAAGTTTGTTGTGGTGTTCATTGATGATATATTGGTGTACTCGAAGAATGAAGAAGAACACAAGGAACATTTGTGCTTGGTTCTCAAGAAGCTCAGGGAACATCAGCTATATGCCAAGTTCAGAAAATGCGAGTTTTGGTTGAAGGAAGTTGGATTTCTAGGACATGTTATATCTGGAGAAGGTCTAGCAGTAGACCCTTCAAAGGTTCACTCTGTCACCGAGTGGTTGGCACCCACCTCAGTTGGAGAGATACACAGTTTCCTTGGACTCGCAGGATATTATCGGAGATTCATTGAGAATTTTTCCAAGATTGCGAAGCCCATGACGGAGTTATTGAAGAAGGACGCCAGTTTTCAGGAGTTGAAGAAATGTTTGGTTATAGCCCCAATGCTAATTCTTCCAAATATATGCAAGGATTTCCAAGTATATTGCGACGCTTCTCGCTAGGGACTTGGAGGCGTTCTTATGCAAGAAGGAAGAGTTGTTTCATATGCCTCACGACAGCTTCGACTTCATGAGTTTAATTATGCCACGCATGATTTGGAGTTAGCAGCCGTAGTGTATGCGCTCAAGACCTGGAGGCATTTTCATATCGGAAATCGTTGTGATGTATACATGGACCATAAGAGTTTGAAGTAGATTTTCACGCATAAGGAGTTGAACCTTAGGCAGAGGAGATGGTTGGAGCTCATAAAGGATTATGACATGAAACTGCATTATCATCCAGCAAAGGCCAATGTTGTAGTAGACGCTTTGAGTCGCAAGAGTTATGTCAATACTCTCATAACCGGAGGATTACCTCAAGAGTTAGCCGACGATCTCAGAGAACTTCACTTGGAGATAGTTCTGAGAGGTTTTGTTGCAGCATTAGAAGTTCGGTCCACTTTGTTGGGAAAGATCCGAGAAGCTCAGAAGATTTATAAGGAAATTGCGGAGATAAAAGAAAATATGAGTAAAGGAAAGGCCAAAGGTTTTCGTGAGGATGAACACGGAACTTTATGGTTTGAGGATCGTATCTATGTGCCCAATGACCTAGAGAATGGGATGTTAATTCTTCAGGAGGCCCATGTTTCACCATACTCGATTCATCTAGGCAACACCAAGATGTATTTGGATTTGAAGGAACGTTTCTGGTGGACAGGTGAAAGTGCAACTATCCCTGGGTGGTTCTGGTAATTCCAAACAACATATAGCTCATTGAGCTAATGCTATTCCAAGATGAATATTGCAGGAAAGCTCAATGGTTGGCATGGCATGGATTAGAAAGTGGACCATTCAAAATGCTAAGGATAAAAGATTGGCTCAAGCTCAAAGCACAAGACTCTACATTTTCTATTTTAGTGATCCAAGATCACATTGAGTCTATAGGAAAAGCCAATACTATTAAGAAGGGATGAGATGTTGCTTAATGAGGTGCTTGCTCAAAGTTCTTAGTGATATGCTCCAAAACCCTCAACTACTTTCTCACATCCACATATGTCCCAAACCAAAAGTCAAACTCGGCCCCACTGAAATTTTCTATCCGGCGCCACCGAGTTCAGTTGACATAGCCACTGCCAGAAACCCTAGTCTTTTCGGTCTCACCGATAGGGATCTCGGTCTCACCAAGATGGGATTGTAATCTCTCTGTTTCCCTTCGTAACATTTCGGTCAAACCGAGATGAGCGATCGGTCCCACCGAGATTGCAATGTAAACTCTTTGTTTCCCTTTTGTAACTCTTCGGTCCAACCGAGATGAGCGAATCGGTCCCACCGAGTTTGCCTGACCAACTCTCTGTTAGTCCATTACCAAAATCGGTCTCACCGAGTTTGTGTAATCGTTCTCATCGAGATTACGTTATGCCCTAACCCTAACGAAATCGGTCCCACCGAGTTGACATGTCGGTCCCACCGAGAATCCTAACGTTCACATTTTGAACTAAATTGGTCTGACCGAGTTTCATGATTCGGTCCCACCGAGTTTGGTGATTTGTGTGTAGCGGTTAGATTTTGTGTGGAGGCTATTTATACCCCTCCACCCACTCTTCATTCATGGAGAGAGCCATTAGAACATGCCTACACTTCCAATACATATTTTCTGAGAGAGAACCACCTACACTTGTGTTGAGGTCAAGATATTCCATTCCAACCACTAAATCTTGATCTTTAGCCTTCCCCAAGTTGCTTTCCACTCAAATCTCCTTTCTACCAAATCCAATCCTATGAGGGAGAGTTGAGTGTTGGGGAGACTATCATTTTGAAGCACAAGAGCAAGGATTTCATCATCAACAGACCATTTGTTACTTCTTGGAGAGTGGTGTCTCCTAGATTGGCTAGGTGTCACTTGGGAGCCTCCGACAAGATTGTGGAGTTGAACCAAGGAGTTTGTAAGGGCAAGGAGATCGCCTACTTCGTGAAGATCTACCCTAGTGAGGCAAGTCCTTCATGGGCGACAGCCATGGTGGGATAGACAAGGTTGCTTCTTCGTGGACACTTCGTGGGTGGAGCCCTCCGTGGACTCGTGCAACCGTTACCCTTCGTGGGTTGAAGTCTCCATCAACGTGGATATACGATATCACCACCTATCGGAACCATGGATAAAAAATCTCCGTGTCAACATTGCGTTTGCTCCCTCAAACTCATCCCTTTACCTTCATATGCAATTGTTTTACATTCTGCTGCTATACTCTTAGAATTGCATGTGTAGGTTGATTGCTTGACTTGTGCTTTGTTGCTAAAATATGCCAAGAACAAAAAATGGGAAAAGGCTAGATTTTTATTTGGTCAAGTAGTCTAATCACCCCCCTCTAGACATACTTTCGATCCTACAAGTGGTATTAGAGCTTTGATCTCGATGTGCTTTGATTTCCATAGCTTTTGGTGGTCATAGCCTTGGTTTCACAACCTAGGAGAGTATGGTGTCTAGCGAGGGAAATTACCACCGTACAGGTCCTTACTTTGACGGTACAAATTTTGCTAGTTGGAAGCATAAGATGAAAATGCATATTCTTGGACATAACCCCGCTGTTTGGGCTATTGTGTGTATTGGCTTGCAAGGTGAATTCTTTGATGGGAGAAAACCAAACCGTGAAGCTACCGCGGAAGAGTTGAACATGCTACAATACAATGCTCAAGCTTGTGATATTCTCTTGAATGGATTGTGCCCCGAAGAATTCAACAAAATCAGCCGTATTGAGAATGCAAAGGAAATTTGGGATACTTTGATTGATATGCACGAAGGTACCGACTCCGTCAAGGAATCCAAATTGGATGTGCTTCAAAGTCAACTTGACAAGTTCAAAATGAAGGATGGTGAAGGTGTCGCTGAAATGTATTCAAATGAGATTGTCATCTTAGGAAGTGAAGAGATGACCGACAAATTCATAATCAAGAAGATCCTAAGAGCCTTGGATGGAAAATATGATATTGTGTGCAAATTTATTCAAATGATGCCCAATTACAAAGATCTCAAGCCAACAGAAGTCATTGGAAGAATTTTTGCTCATGAGATGTCACTCAAGGATAAGGAAGAGCTTCACAAAAAGTCAAGTGGTGCTTACAAAGCCTCATGTGATGCTCCCACATCATCAAGCGAGAAACAAACCTTCAATGAATATTTGAGCCAAATGGTAAAGAACTTCAACAAGTTCTACAAGAGTAGAAGCAAAGAAAGAAGTTCCAAGTCAAGGTCCTACAATGACAAAAGATCTTCTAGTCCTGAGCGTAATTGCTACAATTGTGGAAGACCCGGACACTACTCCAATGAGTGTACGACTCCCTACAAAAGAAGAGAAGATTCTCCCAAAAGAAGTAGAAGAGAAGAATCACCACCAAGAGAAAGGAGGAGTAGAGATGATCGTTATGAACGAAAACCCTCTCGGAGAAGCAAGGATTCGGAAAGGAAAGAAAAGTCATCAAGGAGCTACACAAAAAGAAGACATCAAGCTCATGTTGGTGAATGGGTATCCGGCTCCGACTCCGACAATCACTCCGAAAGAAGTTATCACTCCGACTCCGAATATACTCAAGATGAAGGTGTTGCCGGTCTAGAACTTGTGTCAACCAACTCCTACGACATATTTGACTCACCAAATGAAGGAATTGTAAGGTGCTTCATGGACAAAGGTCCAAAGGTAACACATCCCGAGTATGTTGATTTCAATAGTGATGAAGATGATTTGCTAGGTGATGTTGATTTACTTGTTGACAACTCTAGTGATGAAAACTATGATGAAACGTCAATTAATCATGCTAATTAAGATAAAACAAATGATGATGATAAGAAGGAGATTGAGCGTCTAACTAAAGAACTAAACACTCTTAAGTTAGCTCATGAAACTACCTTGGAAAATCATCGATAGACTCATGATAAGCTACGCTTTGAAAAGCTCAACCTTGACCAAGAGCATGAGTTTTTAAAGGCAATCAATGATCATCTTCGCAAGAAAAGTTCTTCTAACATTGCCAAGCATTTACTCTTGTCTACTTACATGCCACAAGTTAAATCTAGCAACAAGAGCAAGAAAGGTTCTTCATCTAGTAGTAACAACAATCATGCTAAATCCAATATTGTTACTTCTAGTAGTTCTCTTGATTCCACTAATGATTCTCTTAGCCAAGTTACACTTGAGCAAGAAAATAGCTTATTGAAGGGAATTATAGAGAAAGTTGTTTACAAGAGCCTTGCCATGAGTAAATAATTTGAGGAAATTGTACGCAAGCAAGGAAGACACCGGAAGAATCAAGGTGTTGGTTTTGAATGAAAGTTCAATGCCAATGGAGTTGAGTGGGAAGAAGATCAATACCCCAAGACGAAGTTTGTTCCTCAACAAGAGAAGTATGATCCTACTTCTTTCAAAGGGACACAAGCTCAAGATGATCTTCCACCACAAGACCACAAGCAAAAAGGCAAGGACAAGCTTCAAGAGGAGATTGATGCATTTGAAGAAGCACCCAAGGCCTTGGTGAAGTGGGTTCCCAAGACCACATCAAGTTCTACTTCATCAAGTAAAACTACAACTCCAAGGGTTCCCATCAAGATGGTGTGGATCCAGAAGAAGAAGAACTAGAGAGTTCTTGAGGGTGACTCCGCCAACATACTTCACTCTTATCATTTTGGTGAGGACAAGTGCAAACAACTTCCATATCTTGCACTAGTTCAAGGAGTCACAAACCCTCTTGTTGGTAAGACAAGGGACAAGGTAACCTAATGCTTTCATGGACATCATCTTGTGTATGCATCACTCTATGTCTATGGATATCCTTGTTTGTTCCTTGTGGGACTAACCCGTGTAGGTATTGAAAGTGCGACTCACTCCAAAGGATTGCTCCAAATGATCTACATCAACATTGAGCGTCTACATCTTCAACACCTATATGAAGTCATCATCGACAAAACCCAAGGTTAGTTCATCCCTCTTAAGGGGGATATCACATCTAGGGGGAGCTTTACTCTAACCAATTGAGCTAAAGCAACTCTAATGGTGTGAACACGACAATGCTTTATGTAAAAGTGGTAACCCCACTTGTGCTTAAACAATGAGTATGACCTATGATCAAATGTTCTCATTTGACTCATAAGTCAATATACTCATATATAGATGACCTAGTCATCGCCAAATTGCTTGATAGATGCTAGAGTGTTTGTGCATGCTTTGTCACATATTTCATTTGCCATCTTATTGTGTGAGCATGTTGGTTGCATACTTTACCCATTCGAGGACATCCATTTGTTGCTTTGATTGTTTGGCCTTTTTCTCTTTTGCCAAATGGATGGACAAGAATGCCTAAGAACTCCCTCTAGCTATCTATGCTTTTCTCGTCTGAAACTCTATTCATGCTACATCACAAAGTTTGAACAAGTCAGATTCGAACCACTCTGTGCGAGGAGCACTCGGAGTTCCCGATTCGTCATAGACTTAAACTTCCAAAACCTCTTTGGTATCTCGGTCTGACCGATTCATCCTTTTCGGTCCTACCGAGATAACTAGTTGATCTAGGTTTTTAATCTCGGTGCAACCGATTAGAACCTTTCGGTCACACCGAGTTGCAGTAACTGCCTGCAGTTTTGCATCTCGGTGCCACCGAGTCGTTCCACTCAGTCACACCGATAGGGTCAGGTTATATATACCGACGGGCCAAAATTTGGAAAAAAATTCGAACCTCCTCGCCCGTGCATAACCTACTCTGCCTCCTCGGGTCTCCGGATCGTCCTCTCGTCGCCAGCGACCTCCCGCCGCTGGTCTCCGCCGCCGTCAACGGAAATCTTCACCACCGTTGCCGCCGTAGCAAGTTCGTCGCTGAACTAGGGTACGAACTTGATCTTTGTGCTAATCCATAACTCTGATTCTTAGCACATTGCTTTGCCATGATATTTGGCACGATTGAAATCACCCTGTCCAGCGAAAACATCCCGTAGATTAGTTTTGATTTGAAAATTTATGGTTAGGTCTCCGCCGAATTCATCTCGGACAGACCGAGGTGTAGAAATCAGTCTCACCGATTTTGGCTTAGGCCATTGCACACGCGTTTTCTGTCTGACCGAAAATTGCAAATCGGTGTGACCGAGTTCAATTCTCTGTGAAACCCTAGCAGTCTCGATGCCACCAAACTGTGACTCGGTCTGACTAAGTTCACTAGTTTAGGTTCCAAAAACTGCTTTGGTATCACCGAGTTTACAAATCGGTAGATCCGAAATGCTTTCTGTGAAGAACTAAAACTAAGTTTTGAGTCAACTGTTTTGCAAAACTCATGTACTTTGTGATGCTCATCTACTCTACCTCGTCTATAATCTATTCACAGGGTCTGCTGACAGTTTGCCTGCACGATGTCTGACCAAAGTGATAGCCAGAACATGTCTGAGGAGCAGGTTCAACTGAGTGAGGGCACTAGTCCCTCCAGTTCATCTGATGATGGCAGCAGGAGCACACCAAGTAACTTGCCAAAGGCAGCCACCAGAACAAGAAAGAAGAAGACCTCAGATTCATAGGATGAGGATTATGTGGCTGTTGAGGAAGAAGTCGGCTCCAAGAAAAAGGTGCTGAAAAAGGAGTATGGCTCAGCTGCTATAGTCGAGCCAGGGATGCATAAGAAGGCACCAGCAAAGAGAGTCCCCATGTCTAAGGCCAGAGCATCCGCTGCTGAAACCTCCAAGCCATCTGAAGAGGCAGTTGGAGAAGGCAAGAAAAGGAAGGAAAGGGTCAAGAAGACCACTGCCAGAGTGCTTGGCAGATCATCAATTATGAGAGATGATGATGAAGAGGAAGAGGATGCTGCACCAGCACCTAAAGCTCAAAAGCTCATGGGAGATGCACAGATCAGGGGCTGCTCCATCTAAGCCCAAAGCTGCTCCCAAGGCAGTTGCTCTAGCTCAGAAGCCCAAGAGAAGCACTAGAAACATTTCTGCTGAGGAAAAGAACAAGGCCCCAGTGCCTGAAGCTGCTGAAGAAGATGAAACTCAAGTGCTAAGGAAGCTGAAACCCAAGATCCCTGACTACAATGATGCACATCCAGTTGCAGAAAACATGAAAATCAGGAAGGATGCAGGATTGAGACTATGGAGAGAGTCTGATCCATATGCTATCAGGAGAAGAATTGTTGTGGACTACAGGTTTCACACTAAGGAACAGCAGGACTTCTATGAGACAGTGTTGCTTGACAAGAAGCCCATTGTGTGTGATATGAGATGGGTAGACTAGGAGTACATCCAGAAGAATGAAGATCACTATCCTGGAGTGTATGACAGTTTTAACGCATGTGGAGTTGATGAATTCGTTGCACAAAAGCTCACCAAGTGGAATGATGAGTTGATCATGCAGTTCTACTCCACTGCCCATTTCTATCCAGATGGGCAGATCGTTTGGATGTCTGAGGGTACCAGGTACCAGTCATCTGTTGATGAATGGGCTCAGTTGATCAATGCCCCAAAAGAAAGTGAGGATGACTTGGATGTATATGCTGAGAAGATGAAAGACCACAACACAATGGCCAACATGTACAAGGAGATCCCAGATGCTGCTTTGGATACACACAAGTTTGGATCTGTCCACTACTTGTTGTCTGGTCTGCCTACCATAAACTGGATTCTGAGACACACACTACTACCCAAGTCAGGTGATCACAAGATGATCAGAGGACATGCTATAAACTTGCTGCACATATTTGATGTCCCACAGAAGTTCAAGGTCATGAGTTTGATTGTTGAGACAATCAAGAGGACTGCTGCTGACCAGAAGAGAAGTTGTGGGTATGCCCCACAAATTCAGGAGCTCATTAACTCAAAGATGGGCACAGGCACAAATCTTTTGGATAAGGAGCACCTGCCCATATATCCTGATTTTGAAGACAACACTGTGGTGATGGACGAAAATGAACCATCTTCAGCTCAAGCGCATGAGAAGAGAGAGAAGGCAAAGGCAGAGAAAGCTGCAAAGATGCCAACTATTAAAGAGGCATCTCAAGTGTTCTTGAAATCCAAACAAGATCAACTTGGATATCTGATCCAATCCACCGAGGATTGAGAAAGGCTTGGCCACCCTGACTAAGAACTAGGAGAGTTTGGAGAGGATCGTTGAGCATAAGTTCTATGATCCGGATGTCAAGGTAACTAAGATCCAAACTGCAGTTGAGCAGCTACAGGAGGAAGCAGAGGAGAGGAAGGGCAAGTCTATTACTGATGCTTTCAAGCGAATGCCGTGAGGTCCAAGGTCTGCTGTAGTGCCTGTGATAGATACTCAATCTTCAGTGTCAGCACCAGCAGCCACAGCTCCAGTGCCACCTCCAGCACCCACTCCATCAGCTCCAACTACTTCATCGGAAGCCTTCGTCCTTGGAGTTATCTCCACACCACCTCCCGAAGATCAAGCCTGAGAGTCGTTTAGCACTATGCATTTTTGAACTTTTTGGTAACTTGTTGCCAAAGGGGGGGATGTATAGATCATAGGCTTCAAGAGAGAGTGTTGTTCTTTTTTATCTCTCTTGCTATTTTGGTTTGTTTGACACTTTATTGAGTGCTTGTGTGAGATACTTTATGTCCTTGTGAGATACTTGTTGATCATGTGGTTGATCATATGCTACATTAATGTTTGGTTGAATGATGCTATCCTTTACATTCCTTATATGATCATTCACTTGCTTGGTGATGAGTGCATGCTTTTAATCTCTATCATTTTGAGCGCTCCACCAAGATGTATGTGACATGGAAGAGTAACCCATGATCCTAATTGATTGTGCATTTGCATTCAAAAGCAAATTTTAAATAATGCACAAATTTAGCAGGAGCTCTTTCTTATCACATACTTCTCAAAGCGACAATGTCTTTTCAATCTTATTTATCATTTGTCGAAGCTTTGATCTATATGTTGTCATCAATTTCCAAAAAGGGGGAGATTGAAAGTGCAACTATCCCTGGGTGGTTTTGGTAATTCCTAACAACATATAGCTCATTGAGCTAATGTTATTCCAAGATGAATATTTCAGGAAAGCTCAATGGTTGCCATGGCATGGATTAGAAAGTGGACCCTTCAAAATGCTAAGGATAAAAGATTGGCTCAAGCTCAAAGCACAAGACTCTACATTTTCTATTTTAGTGATCCAAGATCACATTGAGTCTATAGGAAAAGCCAATACTATTAAGAAGGGATGAGGTGCTTGCTCAAAGTGCTTAGTGATATGCTCCAAAACTCTCAACTACTTTCTCACATCCACATATGTCCCAAACCAAAAGTCAAACTCGGCCCCACCAAAATTTTCTATCCGGCGCCACCGAGTTCAGTTGACATAGCCACTGCCAGAAACCCTAGTTTTTTCGGTCTCACTGATAGGGATCTCGGTCTCACCGAGATGAGATTGTAATCTCTCTGTTTCCTTTCATAACGTTTCAGTCAAACCGAGATGAGCGATCGGTCCCACTGAGATTGCAATGTAAACTCTCTGTTTCCCTTTCGTAACACTTCGGTCCAACCGAGATGAGTGAATCGGTCCCACCGAGTTTGCCTGACCAACTCTCTGTTAGTCCATTACCAAAATCGGTCTCACCGAGTTTGTGTAATCGGTCTCACCGAGATTACGTTATGCCCTAACCCTAACGAAATCGGTCCCACCGAGTTGACATGTCGGTCCTACCGAGAATCCTAACGCTCACATTTTGAACTAAATCGGTCTGACCGAGTTTCATAATTCGGTCCCATCGAGTTTGGTGATTTGTGTGTAACAGTTAGATTTTGTGTGGAGGCTATTTATACCCCTCCACCCACTCTTCATTCGTGGAGAGAGCCATCAGAACATGCCTACACTTCCAATACATATTTTCTGAGAAAGAACCACCTACACTTGTGTTGAGGTCAAGATATTCCATTCCAACCACATAAATCTTGATCTCTAGCCTTCCCCAAGTTGCTTTCCACTCAAATCTCCTTTCTACCGAATCCAATCCTATGAGAGAGAGTTGAGTGTTGGGGAGACTATCATTTTGAAGCACAAGAGCAAGGAGTTCATCATCAACACACCATTTGTTACTTCTTGGAGAGTGGTGTCTCCTAGATTGGCTAGGTGTCACTTGGGAGCCTCCGACAAGATTGTGGAGTTGAAACAAGGAGTTTGTAAGGGCAAGGAGATCGCCTACTTCGTGAAGATCTACCCTAGTGAGGCAAGTCCTTCGTGGGCGACGGCCATGGTGGGATAGACAAGGTTGCTTCTTCGTGGACCCTTCGTGGGTGGAGCCCTCCATGGACTCGCGCAACCGTTACCCTTTGTAGGTTGAAGTCTCCATCAACGTGGATGTACGATAACAACACCTATCGGAACCACGGATAAAAAATCTCCGTGTCAACATTGCGTGTGCTCCCTCAAACACATGCCTTTACCTTCATATGCAATTGTTTTACATTCCACTGCTATACTCTTAGAATTGCATGTGTAGGTTGATTTCTTGACTTGTGCTTTGTTGCTATAATCTGCCAAGAACTAAAATTGGGAAAAGGCTAGATTTTTATTTCGTCAAGTAGTCTAATCACCCCCCCCCCCTCTAGACATACTTTCGATCCTACATCAGGTATGAAGAAGGATATTGCTGAGTATGTAGCAGTATGTGATGTATGTCAGAGCGTTAAGGCATGGCATCAGAAGCCAGCAGGATTACTTCAGCCTTTGCCAATACCTGAACGGAAGAGGGATAAGCTTGGCACGGATTTCATCACCGGATTACCCAGGACACGTTCAGGATATGACTCCATCTGGGTAGTAGTTGATTGCTTGACCAAAGTGGCTAACTTTATCCCCGTGAAAACGAATTATATGGGCACGAAGTTGGCCAAGATATATATGACCAGGATCGTATGTCTGCATGGAGTTCTGAGGGCCATCATATCAGATAGAGGAACATAGTTTACCTCGAAGTTTTGGAATCAGTTATACCAGACTTTGAGTACCAGGCTAGAGTTTAGTACAGCCTTTCATCCGTAGACAGATGAATAGACCGAGAGAGTCAACCAGATTCTGGAGGACATGTTGAGAGCTTGTGCGCTAGATTATGGATCTAGTTGGGATGATAGTTTGCCTTACGCAGAGTTCTCATACAACAACAGCTACCAAGCTAGTTGGAAGATGGCCCCTTTCGAAGCTTAGTATGGAAGGAGGTGCAGGACACCATTGATGTGGGATGAAGTTGGAGGCCGGCAATTGTTTGGGCCAGATTTAATCAGAGAGTCTAAGGAGAAGGTCAAGTTGATTCGTGATAGACTCGAGGTAGCCCAGTCCAGGCAGAAGAGTTATGCCGATACTAAACGCAAGGAAGTAGCGTATGAAGTCGGAGACAGAGCATATCTTCGTGTGTCGCCACTTTGAGGATTTAAATGATTTGGAGCCAAAGGAAAGTTAGAACCAAGATTTGTAGGGACATATCGAGTTTTGGAGCATACGGGTGCAGTTGCTTCCAAGTTGGAGTTACCCAAAGGTTTGTCAGGAGTTCATGATGTGTTTCACGTTTCCCAGTTGAAGAAGTGCCATGCAGAGATGGCCGATATTCCTCTGAGAGATATCGTGCCCCTGGAAGCAATTCAGTTGGAGAGTGACCTAACTACGAGGAGAATCCCATAAAGATTCTCGAATTTGCCACCCGAGTTACCCGCAGCAAGGTTATCAAGTTTTGCAGAGTTTAGTGGAGCCACCATACCGAGGAGGAAGCCACCTGGGAGCGAGAAGAAGACCTCTAGAAAGACCACCCAAACCTTTTTGCTAGCCAACCCGAATCTCGAGGGCAAGATTTAGGGCTGGAATTCGAGCCGAGTCAAGCCAGCTCGGCTCGACTCGCTAGAGCTTGTTTCGTTAACGAGCTAGCTCGACTCGACTCGTTATTATAATGAGCTCAAATTTAAGATTGGCTCGACTCATATAACTCGCGAGCTGACTCGTTTAGCTTGTTAAGATCGTTAAAGATATGAACATAAAACCCTTAAATATTATAAAAATGAGTATGTATATATTAAACATATATATCACTAACAATAGTAATTTCCTTGTAACGCATGAGTCTTCTAGGCGGTTGGGCCTTCAATGGCTAGGCCTTGTGTTGTGCGCCTAGGACACAGGGTGCTGAGTGGCTGATCTTTTTTTGTATTGGGAGTGGCTGATCTTTTGTACCGAGCCTAACGAGTTACACGAGTACTCGTGAGATTGGCTCGTTTAACTTGGTCTATCAACGATCTTAAACTAAAGCTTGGCTCGACTCGTTATTCTTCGAGTTCGAGTCGATTCGAGCCGAGTCACGAGCTTCGAGCTTTTTTTTCCAGCCCTAGCGAGATTCATCTTAAGGGGGGTAGGTTTGTAACATCCCAATTTTTCAATTTGGATGTTATTCATTAGATCATCATATGCATCCATAATTTGTGCATTTTTGAATTTGTTTTAATTGGAATCTTTGATCCTAGAAACTTTAAGCAACTCAAGGACCAAATGAGAGAGTTGGAGGTTCTCACGAAAATTCATTTTTGAATTTTCAAAATTGGCAAATTGGATCAAAGTGTTTTATTCGAAATTATTTTCCAATTATTTCAAAATAAATAAAATAATGAGAGAAGATAATATGACTTCTTCAAGATAGCAAGGAAATATTGGAAATTTAATTTGAACAAAAATATATTTTTATTTGGATTTTATTTGCAACTTTATTTATTTTTATTAGTTCTAAAAATGTTTATTTTATTTTAGGCATTTAGGTCCAGAAAAATGTTCACTTTAGCCCAAATATTAGGAGGGGGCTGTGTGAATTTTTTTAGAATTTGTTAAAATATTTTTATTAGGTTTTTCCTATTTTTCATATTTTTGGAAAATGTTTTTTCTTTTAAAAATCTCTTCCGGACCGAACTGGGCCGAAGCCGAGCCGCGCCACCGCCTTCCTCCGCAATGCCCGAGCCAGACTCTCGCCGGAATCCGAGCGCGCCCTGTCGCGGCCGCCCCCTTCCCCAAGTCGGACCCCCAAGGCCCCTTTATAAGCGCCGCGGCCCCCCCTCATCCTCACAGCCGCCGCCACCTCCCGCCTCGAGCCGAGTCTCCGCCGCCACTGCAAAGCCACCGCCGACGCCGCCTGCCGCGCCGCTAGCCACCGCCGCCAACGCCGCCGCCTCTCGCCCGCACCCCCCCGCCGTTGCTGCAGCCCGCCCCGCCGCCTCGCAGCCGTCGCCGTGGCCTGCCGCCACTGCCGCCCGTTGCCGAAGTCATCGGAATCGCCGAATTGCCACCCGACCCGCCGGTTTTTCTAGACCGGTAATAAACCGCCCTGGTTCGCCAGTTTTCTATTAGGTTTTCAGTTTTCGTTTAAACCCAGTTCATTTTTTTATTTAGTGAACGTGTCGGATCACGGGTTCTGGCAAAACCCTCAAGGTTCAAACACTTGGGTGTGCGCGAAGATCTCCCCCTACCGATCTATGTCCTAGCTTTGCTAAGATCTTACGAGGTAACTCAACGAACTCGTAACACAAGGGACACAAGATTTATACTGGTTCGGGCCACCATTGTGGTGTAATACCCTACTCCAGTGTGTGGTGGTGGATTGCCTCTCGGGCTGAGGATGCACAATACAAGGGGAAGAACAACCTCCTGAGGAGAGGTGTCCTTGTGCTCGGTGAACTTGTGGTTGTTCTGCTCTCTCTCGATTCGACCGATCGATCTCCGACTAGTCGATCCCCCTAGCTACGGTGGTGGCTAGTCCTATTTGTAGAGGCCCTGGTCCTCTCCCCAAATATTGAGCGGGAAGGGAGCCAACAACGGCCAATTCGAAAGGGGACAGCTAGTACAGCTTATCCTGACAAAAGCGGTCTTCGCCTGCCAAAGGCTCTGGTGGTGACGCCGTCTTGGGCTCCACGGTGACCTCCCTCTTGATGTCCTGCTGGTCTTGGTCTCGTTGCACCGATATGGAAACCTTTGCTTGATGCCTCGGTACTCCGTGCCTGCGCCTGCTTCCTTAGCACCAAAGAGGAAACAAGGACACTGTGCGCGCTAGAGCCCGCCTCGCGCCCTCCAGGCCTTGGTCGTCATGGCTCACGTCATCGGAACCTCGCGAAGTTTGCCTGGCCTTGATCTCTCCGCCCCTCGCGAGCCAGCCTCGTGAGGCCGCTCCTGAGGAGGTCTTGTGTCATCCGCCTCGCGAGACTTGGCCCCTCGCGAGGCTCTTGAGTCCTTGCTGGTGAAGATGCGTCGTACGGGCCCGCTCGCAGAGCCACGCCGTGAGCCGCAGGCAGGCAAGTCTGGGGACCCCCATTCCCAGAACACCGACAGTAGCCCCCGGGCCCAAGGAGCGCTCGGGCTTGGCTTCAAGGAGCGTCGCGGGCCCCAATAGCCTGCGGCCTTGGTCGATGCGTGGCGGTTGATTGGACGTGGGCATCTCCGCTTCCCCATGCTGCCTCAGCAACTGGCCGACTTGTCAAGTCCCTGCTGCATGCAAGGAAAATCCATCGTTATTACGTTAGATCGTGGAGGCCGGCGGTTGGCCTCCCTTTGGCTATAAATGGGAGGTGGCGGCGGAGCCCCATCACCAGTCTCTCCTCTGCCTCTCCCGCTTCTTCTCCTTCCACACTCCAATCCTTGCTGGTGCAGTCATGGCACCGATTCGGAGGTTCTCGGCCGCAGAGATGGGCAAGGCTCCCCTCACCAAGCCTGAGTTGCTCCCGCCGAAGAAGAGGAGGTCCCATCGCCGCAGATGGTAGTGAGGCCGATGGTGTCACGGCCTTGGTACGAAAGGCTGCCTCCTGGGTACCCGCTGCCCTTGTATGCTTGCACCGATGGTTCCGGAGGGAGGAGCAACGAGCGTCGCCGCCCGCGCCAGGGTCATGGTCGCCGTGCCGCGGAGGCGCACGCCGTCGCCCCAGGGGTCCACGCCGCGGACTCCTCACGCGAGTTCGTGATATGGGCAGCGATGCCCCTGAGCACTTGGATTCGCCTCCCGTGGTTCTTCGCCGCCGAGATGCCGCCGAGGGGCCCTCTCGAGCTTTGGTTGCAACACGGCGACTGCGATGCCCCGGCGACTGGAGCGGAGATTGAAGCCGTTGCCTCCGGGAGGATCTTCATGAACTGAGACTGGGGCGAGATTGCTCGAGTCTATCGTGCGGAGGGCGCCCTCGCGATCCACTTCGAGTACGACGGCGCCTTCGTGCTGCTCTTCAAGGTCTTCGATTAGGAAGGCCGCCGCGTGGAGTGCTGCCTTGAAGGAGGTCGCCAGGACGGCGCTGCAGCGGGTGCTGGGCCTGCCGCTGGCCTCGCCTGCAGCTCCTCCAGCTACAATGGCGACTCCTGGTGGTCCAGTGACTCTCCCGAGCTCATGGAATCTCTGGAGACAAGCGACGACAGCTACGTGCCCTCGAGCTCTCGTCGCACCCGGAGCAAGGCTGCGGCGTCAGGCCGCCATCGCCGCTGATCTGGATGAGGTTGGCGCCGGCCTCTGGTGGCCCACTGTTGATGATGGCGTCATCCGCAGGGGCACATGTAGTTAGGATTCCCTAAGTTCTTGCCTTTTGTTCCCTGCGAGGAATCAAGAAATGGACCCGTTGGGGCGTGTAAGATGTCTGTAGTATCCTTTGTTGACATTATCCTTATTCTGAAATTGTGCGTGTGCGTGCTCTGTTTCGGCTCGGCTTCCCCTTTCCATCCTTGTGACGGCGTGGTACTCTACGCCGACAAGCCCCGGTCCCCAGGCAGGCTTCAGCCGTCGCTGGTATGCCAGGTCGCGTGCCATGGTCAAGGCCAGGAGGTGAGCGGCCCGAGGTCCGGTAAGATCCCCTGAGACGCGATGCTCAGGAGGTCCCCTTTGGCACGCAAGCGACCGCCAAGAGGTAGGAGAGGGAGACTACTTCGCTGCAGCGGGGCTACACAAATGAGAACTTTATGCTGTAGCGGTTGATTGAGCGCGAAACTTATCTTGGCAATCTGGGTTGATCCCTCGCGAGACGCCAGGCTTGGGTGCTGGCTGCTGCTAGGTTGCTAGGTCAGGCCCGTGCGGGCCTCCCCCTCCTCTCCATGTTCTGCTTGGTGCTCTACGTCCTCAGGTCCCGGCCCTCGAGCGAGCTCAGCCGCCGCTGGTATGCCAGGTCGTGTGCCATGGTCAAGGCCAGGGGTGAGGGCAGGAGAGCCAGTAAGAGCTCCTCAGTCGGGATGGTCAGGAGCCCCCCTTTTAACGCGCAAGAGAATCGCATGAGGGAAGAGGGAGAGTCTGCGGTACCGCCTGTTGTAGCCTTCAAGAAGTTCCTGCAAGTTAGCGCAAGGAAGGGCATCGATCGCCGTGGTGACTGCCGATTCACCTCCAGTACGTGGGAGGGGGCTCCGTGCTGCGGAGAGCCCCCTGGGTGTGTACAGCCCCGCCCTGGCACGTGACTTGCACGGCAGGGCTAGACGAGGTGTGTCTGGGCACTCATGAGCCAGCGCAGGACTCACGAGGCCCTACCTCAAGGCGGGCTGCGCCTGGTCTCGATTCTTGTTCGCTGTCTTGGTCCTATGAGGTGGTCAGGCAACCTGCGCCGAACGAATCTCCTGAGGTTATCGCATGAGAAAGCCAAGCACCAACGGCCCCAGGAGGTGACGTGAACAGGGCCGGCCTGCCAGATAGAGCTCGGCCGCTGGAATTATCGATGCTGCAGGGACATGCCCGAGCACAAACGCCGTGCCTAACCCTCTCACGCGAAGGGTCCTGAAGAAAGACGACCGGCGCGCAGCTCCCGCGATGGGCGACAATCAAGCAGGTGATAGTCGTAGATAGATTAAGCATCAAAGGTAAACTAGCTCAGGTAAATGCATAAATGATACGCGCCACTGGGTCCGGCCCGAGCGGCTTGGGGATAATGCAGCCCGAGGGGCGCACCCAGCGAGGTAAGCTAAAGACATAAAAAAAGGAAGGGATACATGCCACAGGGACGGATCCACGCGGCATGGGAATGATGCAGCCCTGGGGGTGCTCCCAGCTAAACGAACTTGGAAAATGTCACCTGGTTCTGTTGTCTAAGGGGTGTTGAGGTAGCTGAAGGTACACGGCGAAGGGGTTGCTCCTCACGAGCCACCGGGGCCCTGAGCCTTGGGAGGCTCTGGGGGTCCAGGCGGTTCCTTGAGACCGTCGCCATCTCCGCCAGGACCATGTGATGCCTGGCCTCCTGACCCGCCATGATGCTCCGCAGGTTGCGCTGGAAGGCAGCGGCCACGCTCGACAGGCCAAACGGCATGCGAACGTAGCTGTGAGATGGACCTTTGTAGTGCCCAACACGCGAAGGCCAGAAGCGCTCCTGAGATGCGGCTCGGTTGAGCCCTGGTATGTCGATGCAGACGCGCAGCTCACCACCCTCGCCTGGGTGGGGAGCAGCGCCAGGTGGGCGGCGGTCACCGCGTATTGCTCTTGCTTCCTGAGCACCGGGCGCTCCTTGCCCAGTGTCCTCCTGAAGGAGACGTGCCGTGAAACATGCCTCCAAGTGGTGCCCGAGCGCCTCCCTCGTGACGTTGGAAAGGTCTGAGGCCCTCGAGAGGAGAGCCCCCGAGCCCAGCCCGAGGATGTCACCGGGCGCATCTTCCTATGCGATAGAGGGAGACGCCCCAGGTGCGGGCGCTGATCCTGAAGAGGTGCCACTTGCGGTGCTGCCCTCCTGAGGTCCGGCACGGAGTTGCTTCTTCTTCTTCTTAGGGACGACCTCCGAAGGGTACCGAGCTGCATTGTGGTCAGGGTCTTCGATTGACGCTGCTTGGAAGGCGCGCTCGAGGGAGCACACCGCATCTCTTTCTTCGCAGGGGATTGTGATGATCCCGTTGCTTCCTCGCATCTTGAGGACGTGTAGCCGTGGTGCGTCACAGCCATGAACTTGGCCAGGGCCGGATACCCGGGGATGGAATTGTACAGCAGACGAATGTGGGAGACATCAAAGTCGATGAGCTCGGTGCGGTAGTTGTTGCGCTGTCCGAAGGTGACTGGGAGGCGGACCTGCCGATCGGGGTGGTGGAGCCGTCAGTCACTCCTGAGAAAGGCTTGGTGGGCTGAAGCTGGTCGTATGGCACTTGAAGGTTGTCGAACGTCTCGACGGACAGGACGTTGAGCCCTGCGCCGCCGTCAATGAGGGTCTTGGTGACTTGCACATTGCTGATGACGGGTGAACAAAGCATCGGGAGGACGCCGGCGGTGGCCGCGGACTTGAGCCGATCTGCCAAGCTGAATGTGATGGCACACTAGGACCATTTGAGCGGGTGCATGGCCTCGAGCTTGGGGAGGACTGCATTCGCCTCATGAGCAAACAACTTGAAGATGCGCTATGAGGCTGGGGCTTGAGCTCCGCCCAAGATACAGGCGATAGCACACTGTTCCTGGAAGCCCCCAGCCCCCTCGTCTTGGTGGTTGTCGTCGTTCCTTCTTGGTGGTGGCGGTAGTGGAGGGAGACCGACGTTTCCCTGAGGACGATCCTCACGAGGCTGATCCCTCCAGGCGCCCTCGCGAGGATGATCCTGCCAGTGGTCCTCACGAGGCCGGTCGCGCCACTCCTGGCGCAGGCCACGGTCATCCCAGGGTCCGCCACCACGTCCTCCTCCTCGGCCGTAGCCCCGGTCATTGCGCTCGGGGCGTCGACCGAAGCTACCTTCTTGAATGGCTCTGAGCTCTTGACAGTCGCTCGTGTTGTGGCTATGCAGGTTATGGAAGGCACAGCACGGCCGACTGCTCTTGGATGACTCGAGCAGGTCCCTGCCGCGCTTTGTGTCCGGCTCCGCCGCGAGCACTGCTGCTCCCTTGCGCTTCACGTCTTTGGCCTTGGCTTTCTTCTCCTCCGGGTCCGCAGCCGGGAGCTCGAGGAGGGAGAGGCGCCCCTCCTCAGCTCTTGCGCACTTGGTCGCCAGGTTGAACAGCTCTAGAGACGTGCACAACTCCTCGTGGATGGCGAGCTCCTCCTTCATCTTGACGTCGCGGATGCCATCAGAGAACACGGAGATGATGGCCTCGTCCGTCAGCTTTGGGATCTTGAGATGAACGTTGTTGAAGCACTGGATGTACTTTTGGAGGGTCTCTCCTAGTTGTTGCTTGACGCGGCGTAGGTCACCCGCAGCTGGTGGGCGGTCGCGAGTGCCCTGGAAGTTGGCTACATAACGGTCGCGCATCTCGTTCTAGGAGGAGATCGAGCCTGGAGGCAGGTTCAGGAGCCAGGAGCAGGCACCATCCTTGAGAGCCATGGGAAACTAGACTTTCTCGTCACCGTTGGCCGCCTCGATGCTCAGCTCGTAGAGCTGCAGGAACACCGCGGGGTCGGGGGTGCCGTCATAGCAAGGAGGCAGATCCGGCTTGAACTTGCCTGGCTAAGCGATGCTACGCAGCTCTGGGGTGAAGGCGCGGCAGCCCGCCGTGGTCACTGGGACTCTACGCTGGAGGAGAACTTATCCTTGATGGGGTCCGCACACCGCCGTCGCGGGCGGCACGCGGTCTTGCCGCGGTAGCGCAAGGAGCGCGGGGGCGTTTTCTTGCGGTTGAGGGACTTCTTGGTAGCTTCTTTCTTCTTGCGCGCGGCTGGTCGCGCTGTGGGGCCGCGCGCCTGGGCGCCAGGACTCTGCTTGGGGCAGAGGTGGTGGAGGCGATCCATGGGCCACGCCGCCCGTAGCTGGGGGAGGGTGAGGCGGCGAGAGGGACGGCGTAGGGGAGCCCCCTGCAGCGCTGACAAGCTTAGCGATGTGGTCGAGCCAATCCTCGTAGAGGTCGTCGATTGGGCGGTAGCGCAGAAACTCCCACGCCATGCACAGAGCGGCATGCACGTCCACGGGAGCGCGACGAGCGTGGGATGACGAGCCGGCCGGGGTAAGCGATGGAGTGGCGGTGCGGCCGTCCCACCGCACCGAGGGGTGCAGCGAGGATGCTTGCTGCTCGTTCCCCGCTGGGCCAGTGGCGGCGTTGGCGGCAGGCGACGAGGAACGATGGGGTGGCCCGCCGCCAGGAGCCGTCTGGGCGATGTGGGCGGCGAGGGCAGCCCAGCGCTCAGCGCGAGCATGGCGAGCATCCGCCATGGAGGCAATGGAGCAACGGTACGCGGAGCGATGGAAGGGAAGCTTAGGCGCACCCCTACTTGGCGCGCCAAATGTCAGATCACGGGTTCCGGCAAAACCCTCAAGGTTCGAACACTGGGGTGCGCACGAAGATCTCCCCCTACCGATCCATGTCCTAGCTTTGCTAAGATCTTACGGGCTAACTCAACGAACTCGTAACACAAGGGACACAAGATTTATACTGGTTCGGGCCACCGTTGTGGTGTAATACCCTACTCCAGTGTGTGGTGGTGGGTTGCCTCTCGGGCTGAGGATGAACGGTACAAGGGGAAGAACAGCCTCCTGAGGAGAGGTGTCCTTGTGCTCGGTGAACTTGTGGTTGTTCTGCTCTCTCTCGATTCGACCGATCGATCTCCGACTAGTCGATCCCCCTAGCTACGGTGGTGGTTAGTCCTATTTGTCGAGGCCCTGGTCCTCTCCCCAAATATTGAGCGGGAAGGGAGCCAACAATGGCCAATTTGAAAAGGGACAGCTAGTACAGCTTATCCTGACAAAAGCGGTCTTCGCCTGCCAAAGGCCCTGGTGGTAACGCCGTCTTTGGCTCCACGGTGACCTCCGTCTTGCCGTCCTGCTGGTCTTTGTCTCATTGCACCGATATGGAAACCTTTGCTTGACGCCTCGGTACTCCGCGCCTGCACCTGCTTCCTTAGCACCAAAGAGGAAATAAGGACACTGTGCACGCTGGCGCCCGCCAGGCCTTGGTCATCATAGCTCACGTCATCAGAACCTTGCGAGGTTTGCCTGGCCTTGAGCTCTCCGCCCGTCGCGAGCCAGCCTGGTGAGGCCGCTCCTGAGGAGGTCTTGTGTCGTCCGCCTCGCGAGGCCTGGCCCCTCGTGAGGGTCTTGAGTCCTTGCTGGTGAAGATGGGTCGTACAGGCCCGCTCGCAGAGCGACGCCGTGGGCTGCAGGCAGGCAAGTCTGGGGACCCCCGTTCCCAGAACGCCAACAGAACATTCTTTAGTTAGGGTTCTATAACGAACGAAATTCATCAGATTAGGTTCTGTAGCGAACGTTCATTCATTAGATTTTTCTTTTTCTGTTTATTTTCGGCCAGGGACATATGTATAATTATTTTCTTCACAGATTAGTCCCTGATCTTTAAACCCTCACAACGTTTTGCTCGTTTATCCAAATCCAACGAAACCAACGCCATATTCTTAGTTATGTTTTCCTCCGTTCAGATAATCAAATTAAACATGTTTTTGAAAGTTTCAAATTTTGTTCCAAATAGATTTGAATTTGAACTTCTTTTGATCGTAGCTTGAGTTTCGTATCTCCGATTTGATTGATTTTTTTTTTTGCAAATCAAAGCTCTTCAGTTGAACTTTCTGTTTAGATCTTTTTCTATGGTTATCCTTTGCATCTTATGCTTGAATGCTTATATATGCTATTGTTTTTCTATGATAGATTTTCCGGAGTGCGAAGTTTGCTACTACGAATCTCTAGGGTTTTCCGATCGTCGGCAAGGCAAGTTACACTTGGATCATATCCTTTTATTACCCAGTTTTTATGCATTAGTTTGAACCCTCAAACATTGCATGAGTAGGATTGGGATCATGTGGTTATTGATATGTAGTTGATGAGTTACGGACCAAATATATTTGATCACCCCGGGAATATATGTTATGCTCATATTGCTTAGCCATGCTCGTAGACGGGGATTGGTATGTGAGAATCATGCAAGTTGTGAGAGATAATATCTAAGGGAAACTTAAGGTGGCTACTTTAATATACCTCTGGGTGGATTGGTTGCGGGCACTTGGAGAATCTAGTGTTGTCCTAGGGTATCCCGGAGTACCCATGTAATCATCCTATGGAATGCCACCGAGGCTCAAAGTGATCATAAAATTATTCATGCTAGAAAATTCCGTGTGTAGACACAAGACATTATGGGCTCTGTCATAGTTGAGTAAGTTGTGTGACCTCTTTCAGTGGTAGGCTAGCAGATGTAGGGGAAAGTAGATGTAACTGTCTACCCAGAGTAAAGAGGTAATGCTTCAGAAAGATTATGTCTCGATCTTCCGATCATGGAGGTGGTCGAGTCTTGTGGGGAAAAGTGTGCAAACCTCTGCAAAGTGTATAAACTAATCATGGTTTGCCGTGTCCCCGGTTATGGACATCTTGAGTATCTGGTATTTGAATTATTGATTGATCTCATCACATTACCTAATGAATTTGTTGGGTTATTAATATTATTACATGGTAATTTGGAATTGAGTTGGGGGAACCTTCTCAATAATGGTATAAACTTGGTAGTTAGATAAAATCTATTCCTTTCGTTGTAGGCAAAAATTAGCTTTATGCAAATGTTAAACTTAGAACCTCCACCAGCCAAATATGCATGTAGTGATAGCTATTATTTCATCATTTCTCTATAGTGTGATCTTGCCAGCATATTCCATGTGCTGACCTACACGGGTGCAACGTATCATGTTGCAGAATTTTTAGACGAAGAGTAAGGTGCGATAGGTCGTTGTCATGCACTCAGTTTTACCGTTGTGCTGGATGGACTCATTTATCTTCGAAGCTTCCGCGGTTATTTTAGATGGCCTTCAGCCATATTATTGTAATAAGTACTCTTTATGAGACTCTCGATGTAATAAGTGTGTGATTGAACTCTGCAATAAATTCTCGAGTATTGTGTGTGTCAGCAATACCGATCCAGGGATGACACTTAAGCACAGAGACTTCGATCCATTGGGATCGGGTCGCTGCAAGGCGTAATTCAAACAACCAAATATAGCAATAAATACTGGATAGGTTATCACTACAAAAGCGGTTCGAGAAAAAAATCATATGTTTCCTCACTTGTCACAGATTGGCTCCTGCACGTGTTCGCCATCGATGAGGTCTGACTTGCCAGCTGAGGATCCCAAGCCAGCGTCGCAGAACGTGTCCTTTAGAAATGACGAAAGGGGCTCCATGGCAGTGAAGGATGGCAAATTGTTCATAAGGAGCCACAGGAGATCAGTGGCAGGGCCATCGATGAGATCGACGGCTGTCGAACCCGAAGGGTTGGGGGTGGGCAACTAACCTGTGACATAGCCCGCGTCAAGCCATCGCTGTCGACGACCTCGATGTCGTAGCCAGCGTCCACGATATGCCAGAATACTCTAGCCTGCTGATTGAAAGGCTCAATCCAGCTCCAGTCATCGTCTTCAGCGCCCTTGGCAGCCAACTCACCAACGTTGGGCGAAGAGGCCGCCGTAAAGCTCTTTTGGTCCATTCGCTCCTCGAGCTCCCTGGGAAGCATAGCCGGGCTTAGGCTGTGACGCTCTGGAGTGGGGGAGGGGTGGGGATGGGGATCTCTGGGAAAGGGGGGCATTTCGCAGGCGTAATCTAACTAACTCAGGGCGGCGAGGGTATGTATATCGGTGGGTAAACTGCATGGGCAGACCAGCAGAAGTTGACGATGGAGGCGGCGCGGTGGCGGCGGTGGCGGCGACCTAGCTAGGTTTGGAGCGAGGGAGGGATGATGTGTATGTGTGTGAGCGGGGGATTTGAGGTGAGCGAAGGATTTGGGGTGTGTGTGCGTGTGTGGAGGGGGTCCAAGGTGGTGTCTGAGGAAATGCCGCGGGTACTGAAAATTTTACTAGGAGGGAGTAAAATGGCGGGGCTACCGAAAATTTGGATCAAGGGATTGAAGCAGAGCGGGGAGGGAGTAACGGACATCACACACGGTTAAAACATAATAATCGTGTGCTATCAAACAGAAAAACACTCCAGCCGAGCAGATATTTTTGAGATTGCGATAGGCGGCAATAAAATGTCGGGGCTACTGAAAATTTGGATCTACTAATTGAAGCAGAGCGGGAGTAACAGACATCGCACACGGTCCACATATACTAGTTGTGTGCTATCAAATAGAAAAACCATCTAGGCGGGTAGATATTTTCGAGATTGCGAGGGAGTGGATATTTTTGAGGGGGGAGGAAGCCTCGTGGAGCCCAATCTACTGTGATCATGTGGGTGACAAGGGCACGTCACACGGGTAGTCCTAGGGAACCATGTCTGTATTGTATCCGATCACAGACGGTTGCTACGTCCAACTCGTCTTCTGTTTATAAATTTGGCGGAAAAAACATGGGAAAGTGTCAGAACACGAACACACTTGCATTTGGACCAAATATATGTATGAAAAGGGTGGTTTGATGTTCAAGTACCCAATGCATAACTTTGATGTGGCACCTACTGCACAAAGCACATGTTATTATTGCTACCCCCCCCCCCCCCCCCCACACACACTTTGAGTCGGTGGGAGGGGGCATCTCACCAAGGGTTGTAAGGCTGACCAAGAAGAATCACATCCTTGGTCGTATAACCTCTTTTGTTCTTGGGTCAAAGTCATGTATGGACGTCCACACGCGGCCCCACAAAATAGGCTAGCTTGTCACCGATAAACCACACGAGGGAGTGCTTGAAGACAACCACTGCGTGCATGTGGCCCAAACATATGTACAAAGTGTCATGTGGTGTTTGAATATACCCAATGCACAACTTTGATGTGGCAGCGTGCTTTTGGAATTAGAAAGTCCCCACACGGAGCAAGGGTTCATGCCACGTATAGGATGGGTCTATTCTAATAATATTTTTAAAAGTCTTATTCTTTACACAAAACCTCGTTATTCTGCTAACAGTTTGGCACTGCAAGAAAACTCGAACCGAACTGTGCAGGCAATTAAAAACAAACCACCCCACCCGGCTACTACCACCACCTACCACCTACCACCACCATCTCAACCCACCCCCGCACTACTCCCCCTGGTCAAACGGGGCTCCCCCACCTCCCGACCTAGCAACCACGCAACGCCGCCCGCCCCGGCCACAAACCACCCCAAGCCGCCGGCCACCACCCCGCGCCGCCCGCCGCCGCCCCCCTGCCCAACGGCCGCCCCGTACCCGACGCGCCACCCCGAGCTCCCCCCTTCCCACCTCCAAATCGCCGTCAACCACCACCACCGCGCCGCCCCCTCCACCTGCCATCGAACCCCACAAAAATTCGGTCGTCCCTAGTGCCCCACTCCTCCCTCCTCTACCGCGGGCGCCAGCCTTCCTCCGTGCGGGCCAGCGCGGCCACATCCTGGGTCCAACGCCGCCTGGGACACGGTGCCACATTCCCCGATGGATCAGGTCGCCGCCACCGGTCCTCAATCTATATCGACCGCCGTCGCTGGTCCACTTCTTCTTCGGAGAGCACGTCGGATCCGTCCCTCACCGGCAGCGGCCACTGCCTTGCCCCGCGACGGCCGGCGTCCACTACCAAGCCCCACGCCGGTGACGCCCAGGCTCCATGGTTCACCCGAATCTGACGAGATCCACATCATGTCGATCCTCCACCGTCGGATACTAACTCCCTGTCGGCTGTCTCTCGTCTCCCCGCCATGCCCCATCTTCTTCTCCTTTTGCTCCGCCCGGGGCAAGGAGCCAAGGACAGGCTCTGCAGCTCCTAGGATGAGGGATTCTGCGCCCACCGGCCTCCCCATGTGGGGTGTAGTTCGCTAGGTGATGAGAGTGCAGTTCGGTCGTGTCTCCTGCTCCACCTAGCGTCCTCGTCTCCTCTCCGGGCAGGGGCCACCCCGTGGCATGGACCCCCGTCCGCGATCTCCTCTCGGGCGAGGTCAGCAGCCTTGACCCGCTGTTGTTTGTTTTGGTCGCCCTCAACCCCTTCCATCCCGGTGAGCAGTGCAGCTCATTCCATCCCGGTGTTTTTTTGTTCAAATGCAGGTCACTTTGCCGACATCATTGGTCCTTCGACAAGGGACCTGCGGTTCGCCCCTTCCCCTTAGCGGCCCAACGGCCACCACGAGCCGGGAGTATACATGTGCTTATTTTGTTTTGTTTCTATTCTTGAAGTGTAATTCGCTTCTTCCCGCCAAAAAAAGAAGTGTAATTTGCTTCTGGGAGACGATAATGCTTGTTTTGTTGTGCGATGGGATTATACATGTCCTATAACATTTATGATGTAACTTTCCATATTTGTAACTCTGACTCATGCCATTTTCGGCTATGTGATATGATATTTTCCTTCGTGGTTGGGTTTTGTCTTCGTTTTGCATTTTGTTCATGTCATGCATTTTATTTCATGTCATCATGTGCATCTCATTTGCATTCGTGTTTGTCTCATGCATCCGAACTTTTTTCCTGTTGTCCGTTTCGCAATCTGACGCTCTCTCGTGCACCGTTGCACCCCTCTAACCTTGTTTCGTGAGCGGGAGATAAATGTTCTCGGAATGGGTCGAGATCTGTCAAGTGGCCTTGGAACATCACCGCTAGACTGCCTGTCAAATTTCATTCCATTTGAAGGTCGTTTGATGCCCCAACGGTTAACCGCGTAACCGCAAAAGTCTCTTTTGTGTTGCAGCCCAACACCCCTCCAAAACAGCTCAATAACCCATCTAAAACCCATCCATGCTCTCCGTCATTGGATCACAATCTTCTGGGCGAAAAGCGCACCTCATTTGGACTCTCCGAGCTCCCTCTACCTATAAATATGTTCCCCTCCCCGAAATCTCGTAGTCCAAACCCTAGGTCCACCTCTCTATCAACGCCGGACACGTCCGAACTCGTCGGACAAGTTTCCGCCGCCGCCCGCAGCCAACTGGGGCTTGCCACGTGGCAGCCTGCGCCCCAGGCGGGGCCCACTCGGCCCATCCGCCGGCGCCGCCCCGCGCGATCGTGCCCGCCGCCCGCGCCAGGCTCCTCTGCCGGCGCCGCCCGAGTCAGCCGCCACCGGCGCCCTTTGCCCCGCCGCCCGAGGTCGACGACGACCCCGCGCCCGCGCCGCCTCCATCGCCCCCGTGATGAAGCCCAACGGATCCAGCCATCCCCCGGCACCGGCGACCCCTCCAGCGGCTCCGGCCACCGCGTCTCCGTCCACTCCGGCGCAAGTCCGGTGAACCTCGATCTGTGTGTCGAACCCTAGATGCAGATCCGGACTGGTATATTTTGCTAAGTCTCAAATCCCTAATATTTTGATGCCCTCTTCATCATGTCACATCTCCGTGCTCGGTGCCCCGATTCATGCGTATGATATGTCGAAATGTTCATCTCGTTAAGGTCTTCATGTTAGTGGCAATTGCATACATGTTACTGTCCATATTGATGCCATTATTATCGTTGCAATAGTGCTATAAAATGTTAAATACTGGTTCTTAACAGAACATGGTGATTTGTTATTTTCGTTGTGTTTTGTGTGTGCATCCTATGAGCATGGTGTCTGCATGTGTTTTGAGCTCCATCATGCCATCTTTACAGTCGTGCAAGTATTGCATTTTTAGTGCTATCTGGTGACAACTACAAGCATGCAATGTAGGCTCCGTGATGTTACTGTTTTCAGACAATTAGGATTTTGCAAAAAAAAATTCCTGATGTTATTTTAATGCCATGTAAACTTGTAGCTATCATGAGATCCATGCTTATTTTGAGGTAGTTCAGTAAGGATATTTTGAACATGTGGTTATGATCGATGCATTCATGCCTATGGTTGTAATTATGGAGTGCTCTAGGATGTCATTATCATGCTCTACTTTTGCTATATATTATTCCTGGCAGATTGTTAACATGATATTCAACTTTTCCATGGGTGTTGTTAGTGATCCATATTCCCTATGAACTTGCTCTTACCATGCTTAGCTTCATGCACATGTCTTCTTACTATTGGTATGCTTGTGTTGTCATGTAATGATTTGTGGTGAGTGGCATAAGCTTGTAAATTTACTATCATAAATCTGTGTTTGCCATGTCCTGAAATTCCCGTCTGAATCTGTTTATAAAACTTCCTATGTTTATATGGGTGCCATCATATTTTTTGTGCCTTTTTGGCTCATATTCATTAAGGGAGTTTTGTTAAGTGCATTTAGTAGAAGCATGCCATGCCTTTGGTTGCCATGATATGTTACGGTAGCATGTTGTTTGCTTGCTCTAAACATTGCTTCCTGATGTTGTTTTTGACATGTTAGTATTTTCACCAAGTCTGTGAAGCTGATATCTTTTGCACTTTTGCCATGCTTGTTTGAAACTGTTCTAGTATGATTTAGCCGTAGCTCAGTGTTCATGTTTTGTCAAGCATCTTTTTTACATCACTTCCATATGCTTTGTTGCTATGTTGGAGTGCAGTAGCTTAGTTTCTTGTTGCATTCTAAGTGCTATCATGCTATTAATCGTAGATTTGCATCATCCTTGTTTTGCTTGTCATTTGTAAACCGTGCACCCATTTTCGTTGATCTTTATATTGATTTCGACCGAAATCACCTCATCTTTCCAGTGGCATACTTGGTTTGCCAAGTTGATGCCTTGATCATCCTTTCTCTTCCGGAGCACGCATATGCATTGCATATCATATCTTGCATATCATGCCATGTATTGCATCATGTTTCCTGTGCATTGCATCGTGATTGATTGTTGTTCCATTGCTTGTGTTCTTGCTTGGGTAGAGCCGGGAGATGAGTATATGAATAAGGAACCTGTTGAGCACACTAACGAGGATGAAGCTTTCGACAACTCAGAGAACTTTGCACGCAAGATGACCATATCCTCGATATCACTTCTATCTTTGCTTGCTAATTGTTCGTTCTATCGCTATGTCGCGCTAGCTACCACTTGTTATATCATGCCTCCCATATTTCCATGCCAAGCCTCTAACCCACCTTCCTAGCAAACCATTGTTTGGCTATGTTACCGCTTTTGTTCAGCCCCTCTTATAGTGTTGTTAGTTGCAGGTGAAGTTGAAGTTTGTTCCATGTTGGAACATGGAGATGTTGGGATATCATATTATCTCTTATTTTTAACTAATGCATTTATATACTTGGTAAAGGGTGGAAGGCTCGGCCTTTTGCCTGGTGTTTTGTTCCACTCTTGCCGCCCTAGTTTCCGTCATACCGGTGTTATGTTCCTTGATTTTGTGTTCCTTACGCGGTTGGGGTCATGGGACCCCTTGACAGTTTGCTTTGAATTAAACTCCTCCATCAAGGTCCAACCTTGGTTTTACATTTGACAACCTAAGCCTTTTCCCTTGGGTTTTCGCGAGCCTGAGGGTCATCTTTATTTTAACCCCCCCTCGGTCCAGTGCTCCTTTGATTGTTGGTCCAAACTAGAGCCCTTTGTAGCGCCACCTCAGGGAAACTTGAGGGCTGGTTTTAGTTGTACGGATTGCTCATCCAGTGTGCCCTGAGAACAAGATATGTGTAGCTCCTATCGGGATTTGTCGGCACATTCGGGTGGCTTTGCTGGTCTTGTTTTACCATTGTCGAAATGTCTTGTAACTTGGATTCCAAGACTGATTGGGTCTTTCCGGGAGAAGGAACATCCTTCGTTTACCGTGAGAGCTTGTGATAGGCTAAGTTGGGACACCCCTGCAGGGTATAAAATTTCAAGAGTCGTGCCCGCGGTTATGTGCCAGATGGGAATTTGTTAATATCCGGTTGTAGAAAACTTGACACTTGACTTAACTAAAATGAACCAACCGCGTGTGTAGCCGTGATGGTCTCTTTTCATGGAGTCCGGGAAGTGAACATGGTCTTGGGTTATGTTTGGACGTAAGTAGTTTCAGGATCACTTCATGATCACTTCTAGCTTCACGACCATTGCGTAGCTTCTCATCTGACTCTTATTTGCGTATGTAAGCCACCATATTTGCTTAGCGTTTGCTGCAGCTCCACCTCATTATCGTACCCTACCCATAAGCTTAAATAGTCTTGATCTCGCGGGTGTGAGATTGCTGAGTCCTCGTGACTCACAGATACTTCCAAACAGTTGCAGGTGTCGATGATACCAGTGCAGGTGATGCTACCGAACTCAAGTGGGAGTTCAATGAGGACCTTGGTCGTTACTATGTTTCATTTCCTGATGATCAGTAGTGGAGCCCAGTTGGGACGGTCAGGGATCTAGCATTTGGGGTTGTCTTCTTTTATTTTGGTTCCGTAGTCGGACCTTGATTGTACTCTGGATTATGTATGTTTACTTGTTATTTGTGTGAAGTTGCGATTGTAATCCAATTCTTTATCCCTTTCTTATTCAGTACATGGGATTGTGTGAAGATTACCCCTCTTGCGACAAAACCACCATGCGGTTATGCCTCTAAGTCATGCCTTGACACGTGAGAGATATAGCTGCATCGTGGGCGTTACAAGTTGCTAATCAGATCCATCCCCGACTTAGGAGCCCCCTGCTTGATCGAATCGCTGACGTTGTTGAGTCTAGAACAAATTTTTTTGAGTCTTAGGATTATATATATCGGAGAGTAGGATTCTTTTTACTCCTCGGTCCCTTCGTCATTCTGGTGAGGCCTCCTGATGTAGAAGTTTTGACTTTCCTCTCCTCAAATTTCAATAAAAAATTAGGATCACGTGGGTATCTTGGAATCGTTCCGATAGTCTTGTGACGAGAACATTGTTCTTGCTGCCTCCTGACATTTAGGGGTTGTGGCAGTGTCCCGGGGAGTTGAGCTCCGAGGTGTTGTCGTCACAATTATATCGTTGCAGTTCTGTAATACCTGAGTTTGCCAACAACGAAAATTACTTTTATGCAGTTGTTGGTGAGATAACCTCGACACCACCCAGTACTGGGCTGGAGTTTGGGAGTATTGCCATAACTCGTATAACGGATGATTTTCGAAGGTTGAGGTCCTTGATTTCCGAAGGTTTCTTGGTTATGTGTTGACGGATGGATACAGCTGGATGTAGGGATTGTTAGTTTGGGTGAGATACTATGCTTCCCTGATAACCCACAAGTATAGGGGATCACAACAGTTTTCGAGGGTAGAGTATTCAACCCAAATTTATTGATTCGACACAAGGGGAGCCAAAGAATATTCTCAAGTATTAGCAGCTGAGTTGTCAATTCAACCACACCTGGAAACTTAATATCTACAACGAAGTATTTAGTAGTAAAGTAATATGATAGTAGTGGTAATGATAGCAAAAGTAACGGTATCAAAAGTAATGTTTTTGGTATTTTGTAGTGATGATAACAATAGCAACGGAAAAGTAAATAAGCGAAGAACAATATATGGAAAGCTCGTAGGCAATGGATCGGTGATAGAGAATTATGCCGGATGTGGTTCATCATGTAACAGTCATAACCTAGGGTGACACAGAACTAGCTCCCATTCATTAATGTAACGTAGGCATGTATTCCGAATATAGTCATACGTGCTTATGGAAAAGAACTTGCATGACATCTTTTGTCCTACCCTCCCGTGGCAGCGGGTCCTAGCGGAAACTAAGGGATATTAAGGCCTCCTTTTAATAGAGTACCGGACCAAAGCATTAACACATAGTGAATACATGAACTCCTCAAACTACGGTCATCACCTGTAAGTATCCTGATTATTGTCACTTCAAGGTTAACGGATCATAACACATAATAGGTGACTATAGACTTGAAAGATAGGAGCAAGAACTCTCATATATTGATGAAAACATAATAGGTTCAGATCTGAAATCATGGCACTCGGGCCCTAGTGTCAAGCATTAAGCATAGCAAAGTCATAGCAACATCAATCTCAGAACATAGTGGATACTAGGGATCAAACCCTAACAAAACTAACTCGATTACATGATATATCTCATCTAACCCATCACCGTCCAGTAAGCCTACGATGGAATTACTCACGCACGGCGGTGAGCATCATGAAATTGGTGATGGAGGATGGTTGATGATGACGATGGCGACGGATTCCCCTCTCCGGAGCCCCGAATGGACTCCAGATCAACCCTCCCGAGAGAGTTTAGGGCTTGGCGGCGGCTCCGTATCGTAAAACGCGATGAATCCTTCTCCCTGGTTTTTCTCTCTCCGAACACGAATATATAGAGTTGGAGTTGAGGTCGGAGGAGCTCCAGGGGGCCCACGAGGTAGGGGGGCGCGCGGCGCGCCCCCACCCTCGTGGCTAGGGTGTGAGCCCCCTGGCCTTGATCTTTTGCCAGTATTTTTTATTATTTCCAAAAATACGCTCCGAGGACTTTCATGTCATTCCAACAACTTTTGTTTCTGCACATAAATAACACCATGGCAACTCTGCTGAAAATAGCATCAGTCCGGGTTAGTTCCATTCAAATCATGCAAGTTAGAGTCCAACACAAGGGCAAAAGTGTTTGGAAAAGTAGATACGACGGAGACGTATCAACTCCCCCAAGCTTAGACCTTTGCTTGTCCTCAAGCAATTCAGTTGACAAACTGAAAGTGATAAAGAAAAACTTTTACAAACTCTGTTTGCTCTTGTCGTTGTAAATATGTAAAGCCAACATTGAAGTTTTCAGCAAAGATTATAAACTAACCATATTCACAATAACGCTTAGGTCTCATGTTTACTCATATCAATGACATAATCAACTAGCGAGCAATAATAATAAATCTCGGATGACAACATTTTCTCAAAACAATCATAATATGATATAACAAGATGGTATCTCGCTATCCCTTTCTGAGACCGCAAAACATAAATTCAGAGCACCTTTAAAGATCAGGGACTGACTAGACATTGTAATTCATGGTAAAAGTGATCCAGTCAAGTCATACTCAATGTAAACTAACAGTAATGAATGCAAATGACAGTGGTGCTCTCCAACTGGTGCTTTTTAATAAGAGGATGATGACTCAACATAAAAGTAAATGGATAGGCCCTTTGCAGAGGGAAGCAGGGATTTGTAGAGTTGCCAGAGCTCGGTTCTGAAATAGACATGAATAATATTTTGAGCGTTATATTTTCATTGTCAATATAACAACCAAGAGATGGCGATATCTTCCATGCTAGACACATTATAGGCGGTTCCCAAACAAAATGGTAAAGTTTATACTCCCCCTCCACCAACAAGAATCAATCCATGGCTTGCTCGAAACAACGAGTGCCTCGAACTAACAAGAGTCCCGGGGGAGTTTTGTTTGCAATTATTTTGATTTGATTTGCATAAAGCATGGGACTGGGCATCCCGGTTGTAACGCCCTCGATGCGGCTATATCTCCTACGTGTCAAAGCACGACTTAGAGGCATAACCGCATGGAAGGCAATGTCGCAAGTAAGGTAATCTTCACAACAACCCATGTAAATATATAAAACGGGAAAGGATAACATAGTTGGCTTACACTCGCCACGTCACACAAATACATGAATAACATTACAATCATCCAATACACTCATGGTTCGACTACGGTACCAAAATAAAGATCAACCCCAACATGCGACACGGTCCCCGATCGCCCCAACTAGGCACCACTACTGATCATCTAGGAAAGACACATAATAACGGCGAGAGTCTTCATCGAACTCCCACTTGAGCTCAAGCGCATCGTCTGGAACGGTATCATCGATCCCTGCATCTGGTTTTGGAAGTAAACTGTGAGTCACGGGGACTCAGCAATCTCACACCCTCGCGATCAAGACTATTTAAGCTTATAGGTAAGGCAAGGTAATATGTGGAGCTGCAGCAAGCGACTAGCATATATGGTGGCTATCCTGTTCGCAAAAGAGAGCGAGAAGAGAAGGCAAAGAACGAACGAAGAACTATGATCAAGAAGTGATCCTATAACAACCTACGTCAAACATTACTCCAACACCGTGTTCACTTCCCGGACTCCGCCGAGAAGAGACCATCACGGTTACACACGCGTTTGATTCATTTTAATTAAGTTAAGTTTCATGTTATCTACAACCGGACATTAACAAATTCCCATCTTCCCATAACCGCGGGCACGGCTTTCGAAAGTTCAAATCCCTGCAGGGGAGTCCCAACATAGCCCATCACAAGCTCTCACGGTCAACGAAGGATATTCCTTCTCCCGAGACATTCCGATCAGACTCGGCATCTCGGTTCTACAAGACATCCTCGACAATGGTAAAACAAGTCCAGCAACACCGCCCGAATGTGCCGACAAATCCCGATAGGAGCTGCACATATCTCGTTCTCAGGGCACACTCAGATGAGACTAGCTACGAGTAAAACCAACCCTCAAGTTTCCCCGAGGTGGCCCCGCAGGTAGCTCAGTCAGACCAACACTCAGAGGAGCACTGGCCCGGGGGGGGGGGGTTTAAATAAGATGACCCTTGGGCTCCGGAAACCCAAGGGAAAAAGAGGCTAGGTGGCAAATGGTAAAACCAAGGTTGGGCATTGCTGGAGGAGTTTTATTCAAAGCGATCTGTCAAGGGGTTCCCATTATAACCCAACCGCGCAAGGAACGCAAACTCCGGGAACATAACACCGATATGACGGAAACTAGGGCGGCAAGAGTGGAACAAAACACTAGGCAAAAGGCCGAGCCTTCCACCTTTTACCAAGTATATAGGTGCATTAAGATAACAAGATAATATGGTGATATCCCAACAATAAATAATGTTCCAACAAGGAACGATCTCTAATCTTCACCTGCAACTAGCAACGCTATAAGAGGGGCTGAGCAAAGCGGTAACATAGACAATCAACGGTTTGCTAGGACATGGTGGGTTAGAGGTTTGACATGGCAATTTGGGAGGCATGATAAGCAAGTGGTAGGCATCGTAGCATAGGCATAGCAAAAGAGCGAGCATCTAGCAAGCAAAGATAGAAGTGATTTCGAGGGTACGATCATCTTGCCTGCAAAGTTGTCAGAGTTGACTTGATCCTCGTAAGCAAACTCAACGAGCTCCTCGTTCGCGAACTCGTCTCCCGGCTCTACCCAAACAAGACAAACAAGCAAAAGGAACACAATCAACCACGTGCAATGCTCAAACAACATGATGCAAACATGGTATGCTATGCGGGATGCGGTATATGATGCATATGCAAGATTTGACAAGGAATGATTGAACCTGGCCTCAACTTGGAAATCCAAGAGTGCCACTGGAAAGGTGAGGTGATTTCGGTTGAAATCGATATAAATATCACCGGAATCGGATGCACGGTTTGAAAATGGCAAGCAAAACAAATATGGCGCTGGTCTGCAATAATCAGCAAGTAGCCATCTAAATGCATCAAGATAATTATGCTACAGCACTCAAACATGACAACAAAATACATGGCAGGGACCCACTCATGATGCTTGACAAAATATGAACACTGAGCTACGGCCAATTCATCCATTAACAGGTTCAAACAAGCATGGCAAAAGTGCAAATGATAACAAGTTTCAGACTTAGTGAAATTAACACAAGTCTGGAATTTAACAACAGGAAGCCCACTTTAGAGCATGAAAACTACATGCTACAAGAACTTAACATGGCAAAGCAAGGCATGGAATGAATCTACTCAAAGCACTTAACAAAAGTCTCTTAGTGACCTTGAGCGAAAAGGGATCAGAAAATACAATTGCAAGCATGTGAACATGTCAAAAACATAAACAGATCTCAGACTTAGTGAAAAACTGGAGCATGCAAGTCAGTTAACGAGTAGGCATGTTTACGAGTTCGATGCACTCACTACAGAGCATGGCATGACAAACTAAGCATACACCCATCAAGAATACATGGCATAGAAGCTATACATGGCAAGAACAACAACATAGCATGCACGGATCAATAGCAACATCCTCGGCAAAATCGCTAACAAGTCAACAATCTGCCAGGATTCACGAAATAGCAAAAGTAGAGCTTGATTGACTCAAGCTAGGGTGCTCCATAAATGCAAACAAAGACATGGATGGATAGATCACCACAATGTTAACACATCATCCTTACTGATCATCCTCAAAAGAGGCATGGATCACTAGGAAACAACATGAACATATGGCATAATGACAAAATCAGGACAAGGACTTAGAGAAATTCTAAGTCCCTGAAATCAGAATTACCGAGTACACTACTTTG
The DNA here is from genome assembly GCF_003073215.2 of Triticum urartu. Lineage (NCBI taxonomy): Eukaryota > Viridiplantae > Streptophyta > Magnoliopsida > Poales > Poaceae > Triticum > Triticum urartu. Next base: position 275,606,372 of record NC_053024.1, on the reverse strand, counting down.
CAAGCTTGTGCTAGTCACCACACATATCACAAAAATACATGGTAAGCACCTCTGTAAAGATGACATGGCATATAACAAAACTCATGCAGAGCTCATGAGCATATCATGCACTCATTAATCTTGGCAAAAATGACAAATATCTATTTGATGAAACAGATCTGCCAAAATTATCACATAGCCCTCTTCCAACAGCATTTCGGGCATCAAGATGAGCTCACATGAAAATGATGCAATGAGATGAAATGATGTACTCTTTGAGACAGACATTTTGATATGCTACACGCGCAAATCGGAGCTACGGGTGCGGAGTTACGACATGATGAAGATTGCAAAAAAATAAGGGGAGAGGGGGAAAGTCAACCCTCTCTCTCAGATCTGGCACGCGAACCGAGGTTCGACAGATCACTGTAACAGGAGGTCATCGCCAGAGTTCTTCGTCGGAAAAGAGATGACGGTGGCCGGACTTGCCGGAGGGGAGGTCGCCGGGGTGAGGAGGCGCGGCGGAGACGGCGGTCCCGGGCAGCGCGGCGAGGAGCTAGGCGCTCGCCGCCGCGGGCGGCGGTTGGTGAGGGAGGCGGCGGAGGCGGCGGCTGGAGTTGGCGGGGTCGGCGCCAGCCGGCGCGAGCGACGCGGCCTCGGGCGAGTGGCGGCGGAGGCGGGCCGGGCGGCGGCGCGGCGAAGGGGGCTTCAGGCGGGACAGGTGGCGCGTGGCGATTGGCGGCGGCGGTGCGTCCGGCGCGGCAGAAGACGAAATCTAGGGTTTCGGGGGAAGAAGACCCGTGATTTCGGAGGGGATCTATTTATAGGCATAGAGGGAGCTAGGAAGCTCCAAATGGAGTGCGGTTTTCGGCCACGCGTTCGTGATCGAACGATCTAGGCGATGGGAGAGGTTTTGGTGGGTTTTGGGTCAAATTGGAAGGGTGTTGGGCTGCAACACAAACGAGGCCTTCTCGGTCCCTCGGTTAACCATTGGAGTATCAAACGAAGTCCAAATGGTACGAAACTTGACAGACGGTCTACCGGTAGTAAATCAAGGCCGCATGGCAAGTCTCGGTCCAATCCGGAAATTTTTAACTCCCACACACGAAAAGAGGTAGAAAGGACCACCGGAGGACAAAGGAGCGCCGGAATGCAAAATGGACAACGGGGAAAATGCTCGAATGCATGAGACGAACACGTATGTGAATGCAATGCACATGATGACATGATATGAGATGCATGAAAAAGGCAACAACACATGGAGACAAAAACCCGACACCGAGGAAAATAAAATAACTTAGGCCGGAAACGGCAAGAGTTGGAGTACAGATGAGGTAAATTACATCCAGGGTGTTACAACACTCCACCACTACGAAAGGATCTCGTCCCGAGATCTAGGTCTGGAAAAACGCCGGGTACTCAGAACGGAGGTGATCCTCGCGTTCCCAGGTGGCTTCACGGTCGGAATGGTGTGACCACTTGACTTTGAGGAATTTGATTGACTTATGGCGAGTCGTGCGTTCAGTCTCTTCAAGAATAGCAACTGCGTGCTCACGATAAGAGAGGTCTTCTTGGAGATCAATGTCTTTGAAGTTGATGGTGCGGTCAGGGGTCTTGAAGCACTTGCGGAGCTGAGAGACATGGAACACGTCGTGCACATTTGCAAAGTTTGAAGGAAGCTCGAGTTGATAGGCGAGATCGCCTCTCTTGCTGACGATCTTGAAAGGACCCACGTATCTAGGGGCAAGCTTCCCTTTGATACCAAAGCGACGAGTACCTTTCATTGGAGAGACGCGGAGGTAAACATGGTCTCCGATCTCGAAAGCCAAATCACGATGCTTACTATCATAATAGCTCTTCTGGCGTGATTGCGCTGCTTTGAGGTTATCACGAATGACTTTGCACATTTCCTCTACCTCTATGATCGAGTCATTTCCAAGAAGTTGACGTTCACCGGTCTCTGACCAGTTAAGAGGAGTACGGCACTTCCTGCCATAGAGAATTTCAAATGGTGCCTTGCCCGAACTTGCTTGAAAACTGTTGTTGTATGAGAACTCGGCATATGGAAGACAATCTTCCCACTTCATACCGAAAGAGATAACGCAAGCCTTGAGTATATCTTCGAGAATCTGATTGACACGCTCGACTTGACCGCTAGTTTGAGGATGAAAAGCTGTGCTGAAACGGATGTTGGTGCCCATGGCTTTCTGAAAAGAATCCCAAAACTTGGAGGTAAAGATGTTGCCACGGTCTTAAGAGATCAATTGTGGAATGCCGTGCAGAGAGACAATCCGAGAGGTATAAAGCTCTAGTCCAATTGAGCTGTTGTGATAGACTCTTTGATAGGCAGGAAATGAGCCACTTTAGTGAGTTTGTCGATGACAACGAATATAGCATCATTGCCACGCTTAGACTTTGGAAACCCAGTCACGAAGTCCATCTCAATGTGGTCAAACTTCCATTCTAGAATGGCAAGAGGTTGGAGGAGACCAGCTGGTCGTTGGTGTTCTGCCTTCACTCTTCTGTAGACATCACATTCATTCACGAACTAAGCAATCTCTCGCTTCATTCGAGTCCACCAATACGCCTTCTTGAGGTCCTGGTACATCTTCGTACTCCCAGGGTGGATGGAGAGGAGTGGATTGTGAGCCTCGTTCATAATGACTTTACGAAGGTCACCTTTAGGCACAACAATGCGATCCTCGAAGAAGAGAGTATCCTTGTCATCAAGGCGATAGCACTTGTACTTGGATTGACTCTTGGCAATCCCAATCTTCACCTTCTTCACCATAGCATCAAGAAGTTGAGCCTTGCGAATCTGATCTTACAAAGTAGGAGAGACTTGAAGGTTGGCGAGGAAACCTTGAGGAACAACTTGCAAATTGAGTTTGAGGAAAGCTTCACAAAGCTCGGGTTGGTAAGGCTTGAATCAGACTGTTGCAGTAAGCCTTTCTGCTCAACGCGTCAGCAATTACATTGGCCTTGCCTGGGGTATATTCGATGCTCGGATTATACTCTTGAATCATTTCGACCCAACGAGTCTGCCTGAGGTTGAGATTAGGCTGAGTGAAAATGTACTTGAGACTCTTGTGGTCAGTGAAGATGTCCACTTTTCTTCCCAACAGGAGATGTCTCCAGGTCAAAAGAGCATGCACAACTGCCACCAACTTGAGGTCATGAGTGGGGTAGTTCTTCTCGTTGGGCTTCAACTGGCGAGAGGTATAAGCGACAACTTTCTTCTCTTGCATCAACACTGCGCCAAGACCTTGAAGAGAGGCATCGCAGAAGACCTCGAACGGTTTGGATTCATCAGGAGGTGTCAGAACCGGAGCAGTGACTAATTTCTCTTTCAAGGTGTTGAAAGTGATGTCACACTCAGGAGACCAAACATACTTCATGTGCTTCTGGAGAAGGTTGGAAAGCGGCTTTGCGATCTTTGAAAAGTTCTCAATGAACCTTCGACAGTAGCTTGCGAGACCAAGGAAGCTGCGGAGTTGCTTCACGTTCTGAGGTGGTTCCCAATTTACAATTGCAGACACCTTCTCAGGATTCACCGCTATGCCCTTGGCAGAGATGATATGTCCAAGATAGAGAACCTCATCGAGCCAAAACTCGCACTTTGAAAACTTCTCTGAGCTTATCGAGCACCAAACGCAAGTGCTTGGCATGATCTTCCTTGTTCTTGGAAAAGACCAGAATGTCATCGAGGTAGACCAAGACGAAGTCATTTGTGTAGGCGTTGAAGATGAAGTTCATCATGTGAGAGAAAGTCCGCGGAGCGTTGACGAGGCCAAAAGACATGACAGTGTATTCATATGAACCATAGCTTGTTCTGAAAGCCGTCTTAGGGATATCTTTCTCACGGATTCGAATCTGGTGATAGCCCATACGGAGATCAAGCTTGGAGAATACTTGAGCACCTTTGAGTTGTTCAAACAACTCATTGATGTTGGGAAGTGGGTACTTGTTCTTTATAGTCTTCTTGTTCAATGGACGATAGTCGACATAAAGTCGGTCCGTTCCATCCTTCTTCTTCACAAAAAGAACTCCACAACCCCACGGAGAAGAACTAGGTCGGATGAGACCCATTCGCTCTTGAATATCGAGTTGCTTCTTCAGCTCCTTCAACTCTTCAGGTCCAAGCTTGTAAGGACGTTTGCAAACAGGTTCCGTGCCAGGCTCAAGATCGATGACGAATTCAACTGGCCGGTGCGGAGGCATTCTTGGAAGCTCTTCTGGAAAGACGTCTTGATATTCGCAAACGACTGGAATTTGAGAGATGGCATCCAGTTCACCCTTCTCATTGAGAGAAAACAGACGGATGGTATTATCCCGAGCGGCAAAGACAATTACATCCTCAGACGAATGAGTCAATTGAATCTGCCTGGCTGCACAATCAAGCTGAGCCTTGTGCTTAGGAAGCCAGGCCATTCCAAGAAAAAGATCAATATCCGAGTTACCAAGGACCATTGGAGAAGCCAGAAACTTGAAATCACCCATCATGATAGAAATATCCGGAACCATCATGCTAGAACTCAGATGCTTAGCCGGAGAGACAACTTGCAATGCTCTAGGTAATGCCTTAGTACCAAAATTGTTCTCCGATGCAAATGGGAATGACATGAAGGAATGCGATGCACCAGAGTCAAAAAGTACTTTAGCTGGAATATCGTTAACAGGAAGGTTACCCATGATGACATCTGACAAGTCCTCTGCCTGAGCTGCATTCATCAAGTTGACCTTGGCGTGCTTGGGGTTATGCTTGACCACAGCTGTACTTGCCGATCTCACAGGAGGAGGAGGGAGACGCCTCTGATTGAAGCATTTGTTGGCATAGTGACCCTTCTGTTGGCACTTGTTGCACGTGACCTCTGAAAGCGGACGGTGATACAGAGCACTTGATCTTGGAGCTTGAGACGAAGTCTTGTTCTGAAAGCCAGGGTTGGGTGGGTGGGAAGATCCACTGCCACCTTTGCTCTTCTGCTGATAAGGCTGACGGAACGGAGGAGGAGGAAGCCAATACTTCTGCTGCTTAGCCACTTGAGTTGAGGAAGAAGGAGTTGCATCTCTAACTCACTTCTTGGAAGCATTGCACTTCAGTTGAGTAGTCTCTTGCTTCATTGCCATGTTGTAAAACTCATCGTACCTCTTGGGCTCAAAGAGAACGAGAGCTAGCTGGATTTCTTCTCTGAGACCACCCCTGAACTGGTATATCATGCTCTTCTCATTAGTGATGAGGACATCAATACCATTGTTACACCCACAGCCCCTACTGTTACATATACTGGACCAATTACTAGAGCTCGCGCACGCCAATTAAATTACCAGGTACTTCCGTTTCTTGGTAATGATTCTAATGTTCATGAGATTATGATGCGGCCTAAATTGGATACATTTGTTTTGCTTTCAAATGAAGGGCCTAGCTTGGAGAAGGATGAACATTGGAGCAAGAACATGCATGGAGTTGATGGCATGCGCAAGGGGATCAAGAACGGAGTTACAAGTGATGATTTCAGGACTTTGAAGCCGCCATAAGGAGTGCATGAAGCCATGGACGAAATATACAAGATGCCACTTCATAATATTCGTCCATAGGCTATTCTAGGTGCTGCGTCACCTTATTAATGGGCCAGGCCCATGTAATTTCGAAATACTTAAGTATAGGCTATTTTTAGAGTCCGTATGTGTGGGGAAACAAGAGTTAGGGTTGGTTTCGGACCCCACCCTCAAGGGCCACGAAATTCCCCTCTCTTCCTCCATATATACAGCCCTTAGGGCGTCGTTTAGACTTTGGGTTTTGTTTAGATTAAAAGTTTGCCATAGCTGCAACTTCTCGTACTTCGTTTGTGTCCAACGACCAGACCAAGACGTCACAGAACCCCACCTTGATCAATAAAGCTTTCATCTTATATTCGCAATATCCAGATTGCAATCTCAGTTTCTTGCTTGTTCTTCGTTTGCTCGCAGGAAACAGGCCCTCGTGGTCAGGTTGATCGTGCTCCGGCGTGGTCAATAACCCCTCGGAAGTTGGTTTAGCGATTGCTAAGGCGCGACGTCTCGCACGTTCGTAGTCGGATCGTCAAGGTCGACTCCCACAGAAAACGATAGCCACCATCTCATCGAAACATCGGGACACCTTTGCCTTTATCAAGTGGTATCAGATTTCCAGGTTGCTCGGTGAGATTTTTACAGTTTTTCGTAGATTAGATCGAGTCTGTTCTTCATACCTACAGTCCACGAAAAAGCCACAAAAAAAATTAGGGTTAGTTCATCATATCCGAACCAATCTGAGCCTTTGCATAATCTTTTTAGGGTTTTTGCTTTGTTGAATTTGCGGTTGCATCGTCGTGTCAAGTTGCTGGTCTTAGAGTCTAGTCTTTTAGAGTTTCGAGTTCTGGTCATAAGTTGTCACGCCGCCGCCGCACCATCATCATCGCCCATCTACCACCATTGCTTATCCGCCACCGTTCTGAATCCGTATCCATATACCACCACCAATCCGTATCCATATACCACCACCAATCTGTATCCATATACCACCACCAATCTGTAACCATATATCCACCACCAATCCGAGTTCTTCTCATATTAGGTTTGTTCTTGAGATCAATCTCAATTCCGATTCGTGTTTCCTTGCCTGCGTAGGTCTCGGAAAAAAAAGAGTCTGGAGACCCCCGGGCAGTTTTTAGGCCAAAATTTTCACGGGCAAAAATATTTTTTCCCTATCCTATTTTTAGGCTTTTCTGAGTCTTTTGAGCCACGTGCCATCATAGTGATTTTTTGTCGCACTTTTTCGTCGTCGCTGCCCTGATTTCCGAAAAAAAAGTGAAAAAAAAATTTCGTGCCCATCCTATCAGTTTGACGAGGGAAGAGTTTTGAGACACTCGCCATTATAGTAATTTTTCGCAAAAAAAAAAGAGGAGCGCAAAAAAAAGCGAAAAAAAAAGTTCCAGAGTGTGCTTTTCCCTTATTTACGTGCAGCGCCGTGATTTTGTTAGTGTTCTAGGCTCGCGTCTCTAGCACGGTCTAGCCTAGGACCAGCACAGTACCGTCGTTGAGCGTTTATTCAACTTTGCATCTCTGAATTGATTATTGCTGACCCTTTTTGCTACCATACTATAAGCCTTCCCAGCTCCACATACCTCTACGTCGTGCGTTTGACTCTCCCTGGCAATCGCTCTATCCAAGCTTTTGAGAGTTTTGACTACAACGGTTGCCGATCACCGCCTGCTGCTGGGTAAGAACTGGTAAGAATTTGAGATTTGCTTGACGGATTTGTGACACCCGCCACCACCACCTCTTGTTAGTATTCTGTAGGATCATATTCTTGTGTGTTTTCTATTGTTGCTAACCATGGCAGGATCACAAGCCGACGAGACTGACTGGGAGAACATGACGAATCAGGAGTTGCATGATAAATTTCAGCAAATGATGAATGGACAGGTGCAGGATGTGCTAAACAGATTTGAAGAAGATAGATGACATGGAGACTGGGTAGTAAAAAGAATTCCTAAACTCTCTGATATATATAATCCTAAATGACTCAAAACATTTTTCTAGACTCAACAACGCCAACGATTCGATCAAGCAGGGGGCTCCTAAGGTCGGGGAAGGCTCTGATTACCAACTTGTAACGCCCTCGATGCGGCTATATCTCCTACGTGTCGAAGCATGACTTAGAGGCATAACCGCATTGAAGGCAATGTCGCAAGTAAGGTAATCTTCACAACAAACCATGTAAATATATAAAAGGGGAAAGGATAACATAGTTAGCTTACACTTGCCACGTCACACAAATACATGAATAACATTACAATCATCCAATACACTCATGATCCGACTACAGTACCAAAATAAAGATCAACCCCAACATGCGACACGGTCCTTGATCGCCCCAACTGGGCACCACTACTGATTATCTGGGAAAGACACATAGTAATGGCGAGAGTGTTCATCGAACTCCCACTTGAGCTCAAGCGCATCGTCTGGAATGGTATCATCGGTCCCTGCATCTGGTTTTGGAAGTAAACTATGGGTCACGGGGACTCAGCAATCTCGCACCCTCGCGATCAAGACTATTTAAACTGTGAGTTAACTTAAACCACCCTCGATGCGGCTATATCTCCCACGTGTCGAAGCACGACTTAGAGGCATAACCGCATTGAAAGCAATGTCGCAAGTGAGGTAATCTTCTCAAACAACCCATGTAATACATAAGGGAAAGAGATACATAGTTGGCTTACAATCGCCACTTCATACAATTACATGAATAAAGCATTACATCAACCAGTTACAATCAAGGCCCGACTACGGAGCCAAAATAAAAGAAGACTACCCCAAATGCTACACAGATCCCCGATCGACCCCAACTGGGCTCCACTACTGATCAACTAGAATGAGACAACACAAAGGACAAGGTCTTCATCGAGCTCCTCCTTGATCTTGGTTGCGTCGCCTGCTCTGTAACATCGGCACCTGCAAACTGGTTTTGGAAGTATCTGTGAGTCACGGGGACTCAGCAATCTCCCACCCTCGCGATCAAGACTATTTAAGCTTATGGGTAAGGTAAAAGGTATGATGTGGAGCTGCAGCAAGCGACTAGCATATATGGTGGCTAACTTATTCGCAAAAGAGAGCGAGAAGAGAAGGCAAAAGCACGGTTGGACAACTATGATCAAGAAGTGATCCTAGAACAACCTACGTCAAGCATAACTCCAACACCGTGTTCACTTCCCGGACCCCGCCGAGAAGAGACCATCACGGTAACACACGCGGTTGGTGCATTTTAATTAAGGTCAACTCCAGGTTTTCTACAACCGGACATTAACAAATTCCTATCTGCCCATAACCGCGGGCATGACTTTCGAAAGTTCAAATCCCTATAGGGGTGTCCCAACTTAGCCCATCACAAGCTCTCACGGTCAACGAAGGATATTCCACCCGATCAGACTCGGAATCCCGGTTACGAGACATCCTCGACAATGGTAAAACAAGTCCAGCAAGACCACCCGCTGTGCCGACAATCCCGATAGGAGCTGCACATATCTCGTTCTCAGGGCACACCGGATAAGCTAAGCGTACAGGAGCCAACGTAACCCAAGTTTCCAAGGGACGGCCTCGCACGGTGCTCTGGGTTGGACCAACACTTAGACAAGCACTGGCCCGGGGGGTTTAATAAAGATGACCCTTGGGCTGGCCGACCCAAGGGAAAGAAAAGGCTAGGTGGCAAATGGTAAAACCAATGTTGGGCCTTGCTGGAGGAGTTTTATTCAAGGCGAACTGTCAAGGGGTTCCCATTATAACCCAACCGCGTAAGGAACGCAAAATCCGGGAACATAACACCGATATGACGGAAACTAGGGCGGCAAGAGTGGAACGAAACACCAGGCATAAGGCCGAGCCTTCCACCCTTTACCAAGTATATAGATGCATTAATTAAATAAGAGATATTGTGATATCCCAACAAAATATACATGTTCCAAACATGGAATAAGCTCCAATCTTCACCTGCAACTAACAACGCTATAAGAGGGGCTGAGCAAAGCGGTAACATAGCCAAACAATGGTTTGCTAGGACAAGGTGGGTTAGAGGCTTGGTTCAACAATATGGGAGGCATGATAAGCAAGTGGTATGTATCGTAGCATAGGCATAGCAAAAGAGCGAGCAACTAGAAAGCAAAGATAGAAGTGATTTCGAGGGTATGGTCATCTTGCCTGAGATCCCGCAAGGAAGAAAAACGAGTCCACGAAGAAGACAAATGGACATAGTTGAACGGGTCCTCACAAATGCGACGTTACCGGAACCAACCCGAAGAAGCAACACCGGAAAGAAGCACACAACATAGTAAACAACCAACACATGAACATGGTATGATATGCGGGATGCGGTATGCGTTGCATATGCATGATTTGCAAAGGAATGATTGAACATGGCCTCAACTTGGAAATCCAAGAGTTCCACTAGAAAGGTGAGGTGATTTCGGTTGAAATTGATATAAAGATCGCCGGAATCGGATGCACGGTTTGGAAATGGCAAGCAAAACAAATATGGCACCGGTCTGCGATAAACAGCAAGTAGCCATCTAAATGCAACAAGATAAATATGCTACAACACTCAAACATGGAAAAAATATACATGGAAGGGATACACTCATGAAGCTTACCAAAATATGAACACTGAGCTACGGCTAATTCCTCCATTAACATGTTCAAACAAGCATGGCCAAAGTGCAAATGATAACAGGTTTCAGACTAAGTGAAATTAACACAAGTCTGGAACTTATCATCAGGAAGCACACTTTAGAGCATGAAAACTACATTCTACAGGAACTTAACATGGCAAAGAAGGGCATGGCATGAAGCTACTCAAAGCACTTAACAAAAGTCCCTTAGTGACCTTGAGCCAAAAGGGATCAGAAAATACAATTGCAAGCATGTGAACATGGCAAAAACATAAACAGATCTCAGACTTAGTGAAAAACTGGAGCATGCAAAACAGTTAGCGAGTAGGCATGTTTACGAGCTCGATGCACTCACTACAGAGCATGGCATGACAAACTAAGCATACACCCATCAATAAGACATGGAATAGAAGCTAGACATGGCAAGAATAACAACATATCATGCACGGATCAATAGCAACATCCTCGGCAAAATCGCTAATAAGTCAACAATCTTCCAGGATTCACGAAATAGCAAAAGTAGAGCTCGATTGACTCAAGCTAGGGTGCTCCATAAATGCAAAAAAAGACATGGATGGATAGAGCACCACAATGTTAACAAAACACCCTTACTGATCATCCTCAAAAGAGGCACGGATCACTAGGAAACAACATGAACATATGGCATAACAACAAAATCAGGACAAGGACTTAGTGAAATTCGAAGTCCCTGAAATCAGCATTACCGATTACGCTACTTTGCAAGCTTGTGCTAGTCACCACAAACACCAAAAAAATACATGGAAAGCACTTCTGTAAAGATGACATGGCATATAACAAAACACATGTAGAGCTCAGGATCATATCATGCACACATTAATCATGGAAAAAATAACAAAAAGCTATTTGATGAAACAGATCTGACAAATTACTCACATAGCCCTCTTCCAACAGCATTTCGGGCATCAAGATAACCTCAAATGAAAATGATGCAATGAGATGAAATGATGTACTCGTCGAGGCGAATATTTTGATATGCTCCACGCTCAAAACGGAGCCACGGATGATGAGTTACGATGCGAGGAAAAATGCCAAAAATACTGGGGACTTAGTGGAATTTTACCCTCCGGGTCTAGGGTTGACTTTGGCACGGAAGTCGAGGCAGGGCCGGATCTCGTCGGAGAGTCGCCGGAGAGCGGGGAGACGACCGGAGAAGAGGGATCCGGTGAGGGGGCGCCTGGATCCGGCGAGGAGGAAGACATGGGGGCCGGATCCGGCGAGGTCCACGGTGGTCGGAGCTGCTGGATCTGGGCGTGGCGCGGCCCGATCTGGCCGGGACGGCGGCCGGAGCAGCTCCTGCGCGGCGGAGCTTCCCGCGGCGGCGCGCGCCGGCGAGCTAGGCGGGAGGTGCGACAGCGGTTGTGGCGTGGAGGCGGCTCCGCGGTGACGGCGGAGACGAAGTCCGACGGGCGGCTCGCCGGCGGGAGATGCAGTCGCCGGCGAGGAATGACGGAACCGACGGCCGGCGACGGAGGCATGCGGCGGCGGGGCGACGGAGCAGGTGCGGCCGGGCGGCGCGGTGACCGGGCCGCAGCGGGCGAGCGGCAGCGGCGCGCGGGCCTGCACGGGCCCGCGATAGGCTCCGCGGGCCGTGGCGAAGTGGGGCGGCGCGCGGGCTGAGGTGGCGGCGGCGGGGCGACGTGGCGGCATCGGATAGGGCGGGGCGAGGTGGCGGTGGCGGCGGACATTGTCCGGCGCGGTGGAATTGAAGGAAATATGCCCTAGAGGCAATAATAAAGTTATTATTTATTTCCTTATATCATGATAAATGTTTATTATTCATGCTAGAATTGTATTAACCGGAAACATAATACATGTGCGAATACATAGACAAACAGAGTGTCACTAGTATGTCTCTACTTGACTAGCTCGTTAATCAAAGATGGTTATGTTTCCTAACCATGGACAAAGAGTTGTTATTTGATTAACGGGATCACATCATTAGTTGAATGATCTGATTGACATGACCCATTCCATTAGCTTAGCACCCGATCGTTTAGTATGTTGCTATTGCTTTCTTCATGACTTATACATGTTCCTATGACTATGAGATGATGCAACTCCCGTTTGCCGGAGGAACACTTTGTGTGCTACCAAACGTCACAACGTAACTGGGTGATTATAAAGGAGCTCTACAGGTGTCTCCAAAGGTACATGTTGGGTTGGCGTATTTCGAGATTAGGATTTGTCACTCCGAATGTCGGAGAGGTATCTCTAGGCCCTCTCGGTAATGCACATCACTTAAGCCTTGCAAGCATTGCAACTAATGAGTTAGTTGCGGGATGATGTATTACGGAACGAGTAAAGAGACTTGCCGGTAACGAGATTGAACTAGGTATTGGATACCGACGATCAAATCTCAGGCAAGTAACATACCGATGACAAAGGGAACAACGTATGTTGTTATGCGGTCTGACCGATAAAGATCTTCGTAGAATATGTAGGAGCCAATATGGGCATCCAGGTCCCGCTATTGGTTATTGACCGGAGACGTGTCTCGGTCATGTCTACATTGTTCTCGAACCGTAGGGTCCGCACGCTTAAGGTTTCGATGACAGTTATATTATGAGTTTATGAGTTTTGATGTACCGAAGGAGTTCGGAGTCCCGGATGAGATCGGGGGCATGACGAGGAGTCTCGAAATGGTCGAGACGAAAAGATCGATATATTGGATGACTATATTCGGACATCGGAAAGGTTTCTGAGTGATTCGGGCATTTTTCGGAGTATCGGGGAGTTACGGGAATACGGGGGGAGAAGTATTGGGCCTTATTGGGCCATACGGGAAAGAGAGAGGAGTTGCCTAGGGCAGGCCGCACGCCCCCCTAAGGCCTAGTCCGAATTGGACTAGGGGGAGGGGCTGCGCCCCCTCCTTCCTTCCCTTCTCCCTTCCCCTTCCTTGTTTCCTACTCCTACTACATGGAAGGACTCCTAGTTGGACTAGGAAAGGGGGAATCCTACTCCCGGTGGGAGTAGGACTCCCCTAGGGCGCGCCATATAGAGGGCCGGCCCTTCCCTCCTCCACTCCTTTATATACGGGGGCAGGGGGCACCCCATAGACACACAAGTTGATCTTCATGATCGTTCCTTAGCCGTGTGCGGTGCCCCCCTCCACCATATTCCACCTCGGTCATATTGTAGTGGTGCTTAGGCGAAGCCCTGCGACGGTTGAACATCAAGATCGTCACCACACCGTCGTGCTGACGGAACTCCTCCCCGAAGTTTTGCTGGATCGGAGCCCGGGGAGCGTCATCAAGCTGAACGTGTGCCAAGAACTCGGAGGTGCCGGAGTAACGGTGCTTGGATCGGTTGGACCGGGAAGACGTACGACTACTTCCTCTACGTTGCGTCAACGCTTCCGCTTCGGTCTACGAGGGTACGTAGACAACACTCTCCCCTCTCGTTGCTATGCATCACCATGATCTTGCGTGTGCGTAGGAATTTTTTGAAATTACTACGTTCCCAACGGTGGCATCCGAGCCTAGGTTTTATGTGTTGATGTTATATGCACGAGTAGAACACAAGTGAGTTGTGGGTGATATAGGTCATACTGCTTACCAGCATGTCATACTTTGGTTCGGCGGTATTGTTGGACGAAGCGGCCCGGACCGACATTACGCGTACGCTTACGCGAGACCGGTTCTCCCGACGTACTTTGCACATAGGTGGCTTGCGGGTGACAGTTTCGCCAACTTTAGTTGAACCGAGTGTGGCTACGCCCGGTCCTTGCGAAGGTTAAAACAGCACCAACTTGACAAACTATCGTTGTGGTTTTGATGCGTAGGTAAGAACGGTTCTTGCTCAGCCCATAGCAGCCACGTAAAACTTGCAACAACAAAGTAGAGGACGTCTAACTTGTTTTTGCAGGGCATGTTGTGATGTGATATGGTCAAGACATGATGCTAAATTTTATTGTATGAGATGATCATGTTTTGTAACCGAGTTATCGGCAACTGGCAGGAGCCATATGGTTGTCGCTTTATTGTATGCAATGCAATTGCGCTGTAATGCTTTACTTTATCACTAAGCGGTAGCGATAGTCGTGGAAGCACAAGATTGGCGAGACGACAACGATGCTACGATGGAGATCAAGGTGTCGCGCCGGTGACGATGGTGATCATGACGGTGCTTCTGAGATGGAGATCACAGGCACAAGATGACGATGGCCATATCATATCACTTATATTGATTGCATGTGATGTTTATCTTTTATGCATCTTATCTTGCTTTGATTGACGGTAGCATTTTATGATGATCTCTCACTAAATTATCAAGAAGTGTTCTCCCTGAGTATGCACCGTTGCGAAAGTTCTTCGTGCTGAGACACCACGTGATGATCGGGTGTGATAGGCTCTACGTTCAAATACAACGGGTGCAAAACAGTTGCACACGCGAAATACTCAGGTTATGCTTGACGAGCCAAACATATACAGATATGGCCTCGGAACACAGAGACCGAAAGGTCGAGCGTGAATCATATAGTAGATATGATCAACATAGTGATGTTCACCAATGAAACTACTCCATCTCACGTGATGATCGGACATGGTTTAGTTGATATGGATCACGTAATCACTTAGAGGATTAGAGGGATGTCTATCTAAGTGGGAGTTCTTAAGTAATATGATTAATTGAACCTAAATTTATCATGAACTTAGTACCTAATAGTATCTTGCTTATGTATGTTTGATTGTAGATAGATGGTCCGTGCTGTTGTTCTGTTGAATTTTAATGCGTTCCTTGAGAAAGCAAAGTTGAAAGATGATGGTAGCAATTACACGGACTGGGTCCGTAACTTGAGGATTATCCTCATTGCTGCATAGAAGAATTACGTCCTGGAAGCACCGCTGGGTGCCAGGCCTGCTGCTGGAGCAACACCAGATGTTATGAACGTTTGGCAGAGCAAAGCTGATGACTACTCGATAGTTCAATGTGCCATGCTTTACGGCATAGAACCGGGACTTCAATGACGTTTTGAACATCATGGGGCATATGAGATGTTCCAGGAGTTGAAGTTAATATTTCAAGCAAATGCCCGGATTGAGAGATATGAAGTCTCCAATAAGTTCTATAGCTGCAAGATGGAGGAGAACAGTTCTGTCAGTGAGCATATACTCAAAATGTCTGGGTATAATAATCACTTGATTCAAATGGGAGTTAATCTTCCAGATGATTGCGTCATTGACAGAATTCTCCAATCACTGCCACCAAGCTACAAGAGCTTCGTGATGAACTATAATATGCAAGGGATGAATAAGACTATTCCCGAGCTCTTCGCAATGCTGAAAGCTGCGGAGGTAGAAATCAAGAAGGAGCATCAAGTGTTGATGGTCAACAAGACCACTAGTTTCAAGAAAAAGGGCAAAGGGAAGAAGAAGGGGAACTTCAAGAAGAACAGCAAGCAAGTTGCTGCTCAAGAGAAGAAACCCAAGTCTGGACCTAAGCCTGAAACTGAGTGCTTCTACTGCAAGCAAACTGGTCACTGGAAGCGGAACTGCCCCAAGTATTTGGCGGATAAGAAGGATGGCAAGGTGAACAAAGGTATATGTGATATACATGTTATTGATGTGTACCTTACTAATGCTCGCAGTAGTACCTGGGTATTTGATACTGGTTCTGTTGCTAATATTTGCAACTCGAAACAGGGACTACGAATTAAGCAAAGATTGGCTAAGGACGAGGTGACGATGCGCGTGGGAAACGGTTCCAAAGTCGATGTGATCGCGGTCGGCACGCTACCTCTACATCTACCTTCGGGATTAATATTAGACCTAAATAATTGTTATTTGGTGCCAACGTTAAGCATGAACATTATATCTGGATCTTGTTTGATGCGAGACGGTTATTCATTTAAATCAGAGAATAATGGTTGTTCTATTTATATGAGTAATATCTTTTATGGTCATGCACCCTTGAAGAGTGGTCTATTCTTATTGAATCTCGATAGTAGTGACACACATATTCATAATGTTGAAGCCAAAAGATGCAGAGTTGATAATAATGGTGCAACTTATTTGTGGCACTGCCGTTTAGGTCATATCGGTGTAAAGCGCATGAAGAAACTCCATACTGATGGACTTTTGGAACCACTTGATTATGAATCACTTGGTACTTGCGAACCATGCCTTATGGGCAAGATGACTAAAACACCGTTCTCCGGTACTATGGAGAGAGCAAGATTTGTTGGAAATCATACATACAGATGTATGTGGTCCGATGAATATTGAGGCTCGTGGCAGATATCGTTATTTTCTCACCTTCATAGATGACTTAAGCAGATATGGGTATATCTACTTAATGAAACATAAGTCTGAAACATTTGAAAAGTTCAAAGAATTTCAGAGTGAAGTTGAAAATCATCGTAACAAGAAAATAAAGTTTCTACGATCTGATCGTGGAGGAGAATATTTGAGTTACGAGTTTGGTGTACATTTGAAACAATGCGGGATAGTTTCGCAACTCACGCCACCCGGAACACCACAGCGTAATGGTGTGTCCGAACGTCGTAATCGTACTTTACTAGATATGGTGCGATCTATGATGTCTCTTACTGATTTACCGCTATCGTTTTGGGGTTATGCTTTAGAGACGGCCGCATTCACGTTAAATAGGGCACCATCAAAATCCATTGAGACGACGCCTTATGAACTATGGTTTGGCAAGAAACCAAAGTTGTCGTTTCTGAAAGTTTGGGGCTGCGATGCTTATGTGAAAAAGCTTCAACTTGATAAGCTCGAACCCAAATCGGAGAAATGTGTCTTCATAGGATATCCAAAGGAGACTATTAGATACACCTTCTATCACAGATCCGAAGGCAAAACATTCGTTGCTAAGAATGGATCCTTTCTAGAGAAGGAATTTCTCTCGAAAGAAGTGAGTGGGAGGAAAGTAGAAAACTTGATAAGGTAATTGTACCTTCTCCCTTATTGGAAAATAGTTCATCACAGAAATCTGTTCCTGTGACTACTACACCAATTAGTGAGGAAGCTAATGATGATGATCATGTAACTTCAGATTAAGTTACTACCGAATCTCGTAGGTAAACCAGAGTGAGATCCGCACCAGAGTGGTACGGTAATCCTATTCTGGAGGTCATGTTACTTGACCATGACGAACCTACGAACTATGAGGAAGCGATGATGAGCCCAGATTCCGATAAATGGCTTGAGGCCATGAAATCTGAGATAGGATCCATGTATGAGAACAAAGTGTGGACTTTGGTGGACTTGCCCGAGGATCGGCAAGCCATTGATAATAAATGGATCTTCAAGAGGAAGACGGACACGGATAGTAGTGTTACTATCTACAAAGCTAGAATTGTCGCAAAAGGTTTTCGACAAGTTCAAGGTGTTGACTACGATGAGAGTTTCTCACTCGTATCTATGCTTAAGTCTGTCCGAATCATGTTAGCAATTGCCGCATTTTATGAAATCTGGCAAATGGATAAACAAAACTGCATTCCTTAATGGATTTATTAAAGAAGACTTGTATGTGATGCAACAAGATGGTTTTGTCAATCCTAAAGGTACTAACAAAATATGCAAGCTCCAGCGATCCATTTATGGACTGGTGCAAGCATCTCGGAGTTGGAATATACGCTTTGATAAGTTGATCAAAGCATATAGTTTTATACAGACTTGCGATGAAGCCTGTATTTACAAGAAAGTGAGTGGGAGCACTACAACATTTCTGATAAGTATAAGTGAATGACATATTGTTGATCGGAAATAATGTAGAATTATTCTGCAAAGCATAAAGGAGTGTTTGAAAGGAGTTTTTCAAAGAAAGACCGCGGTGAAGCTTCTTACATATTGAGTATCAAGATCTATAGAGATAGATCAAGACGCTTGATAAGTTTTTTCAATGAGTACATACCTTGACAAGATTTTGAAGTAGCTCAAAATGGAACAGTCAAAGAAAAGGTTTCTTGCCTGTGTTACAAGGTGTGAAGTTGAGTAAGACTCAAAGCCCGACCACGGCAGAAGATAGAAAGAGAATGAAAGTCATTCCCTATGCCTCAGTCATAGGTTCTATAAAGTATGCCATGATGTGTACCAGATCTATTGTATACCATACACTGTGTTAAGAGAGGGAGTACAATAGTGATCTAGGAGTAGATCAATGGACAGCGGTCAAAATTATCCTTACTGGAATAAGGATATGTTTCTCGATTACGGAGGTGACAAAAGGTTCGTCGTAAAGGGTTACGTCGATGCAAGTTTTGACACTGATCCAGATGACTCTAA
The DNA here is from genome assembly GCF_003073215.2 of Triticum urartu. Taxonomy (NCBI): domain Eukaryota; kingdom Viridiplantae; phylum Streptophyta; class Magnoliopsida; order Poales; family Poaceae; genus Triticum; species Triticum urartu. The sequence goes on along the minus strand of NC_053024.1, from coordinate 275,587,927 downwards.
GTCTCAATCTGGATACATATTTAAAGTGGGAGCAATTAGCTAGAGTAGCTCCATGCAGAGCATTGTTGACATCGAAATTTGCAAAATACATGCGGATCTGAATGTGGCAGACCCGTTGACTAAACTTCTCTCACAAGCAAAACATGATCATTTTTTGGGTCTTAATCACATAGCGATGTGAACTAGATTATTGAATCTAGTAAACCCTTTGGGTGTTAGTCACATGGAGATGTGAACCAATCACATAAAGATGTGAACTATTGATGTTAAATCACATGGCGATGTGATCTAGATTATTGACTCTAGTGCAAGTGGGAGACTGAAGGAAATATGCCCTAGAGGCAATAATAAAGTTATTATTTATTTCCTTATATCATGATAAATGTTTATTATTCATGCTAGAATTGTATTAACCGGAAACATAATACATGTGTGAATACATAGACAAACAGAGTGTCACTAGTATGCCTCTACTTGACTAGCTCGTTAATCAAAGATGGTTATGTTTCCTAACCATGACAAAGGTTGTTATTTGATTAACGGGATCACATCATTAGTTGAATGATCTGATTGACATGACCCATTCCATTAGCTTAGCACCCCGATCGTTTAGTATGTTGCTATTGCTTTCTTCATGACTTATACATGTTCCTATGACTATGAGATTATGCAACTCCCGTTTGCCGGAGGAACACTTTGTGTGCTACCAAACATCACAACGTAACTGGGTGATTATAAAGGAGCTCTACAGGTGTTTCCAAAGGGACATGTTGGGTTGGCGTATTTCGAGATTAGGATTTGTCACTCCGAATGTCGGAGAGGTATCTCTGGGCCCTCTCGGTAATGCACATCACTTAAGCCTTGCAAGCATTGCAACTAATGAGTTAGTTGCGGGATGATGTATTACGGAACGAGTAAAGAGACTTGCCGATAACGAGATTGAACTAGGTATTGGATACCGACGATCGAATCTCGGGCAAGTAACATACCGATGACAAAGGGAACAACGTATGTTGTTATGCGGTCTGACCGATAAAGATCTTCGTAGAATATGTGGGAGCCAATATGAGCATCCAGGTTCCGCTATTGGTTATTGACCAGAGACGTGTCTCGGTCATGTCTACATTGTTCTCACCGTAGGGTCCGCACGCTTAAGGTTTCGATGACAGTTATATTATGAGTTTATGAGTTTTGATGTACCGAAGGAGTTCGGAGTCCCGGATGAGATCGGAGACATGACGAGGAGTCTCGAAATGGTCGAGACATAAAGATCGATATATTGGACGACTATATTCGGACATCGGAAAGGTTTCTGAGTGATTCGGGTATTTTTCGGAGTACCGGGGAGTTACGGGAATACGGGGGGAGAAGTATTGGGCCTTATTGGGCCATACGGGAAAGAGAGAGGAGCTGCCTAGGGCAGGCCGCGCCCCCCCCGAAGGCCTAGTCCGAATTGGACTAGGGGGAGGGGCTGCGCCCCCTCCTTCCTTCCCTTCTCCCTTCCCCTTCCTTGTCTCCTACTCCTACTACATGGAAGGACTCCTAGTTGGACTAGGAAAGGGGGAATCCTACTCCCGGTGGGAGTAGGACTCCCCTAGGGCGCGCCATAGAGAGGGCCGGCCCTCCCCTCCTCCACTCCTTTATATACGGGGGCAGGGGGCACCCCATAGACACACAAGTTGATCTTCATGATCGTTCCTTAGCCGTGTGCGGTGCCCCCCTCCACCATATTCCACCTCGGTCATATTGTAGCGGTGCTTAGGCGAAGCCCTGCGACGGTTGAACATCAAGATCGTCACCACGCCGTCGTGCTGACGGAACTCCTCCCCGAAGTTTTTCTGGATCGGAGCCCGGGGAGTGTCATCGAGCTGAACGTGTGCCAAGAACTCGGAGGTGCCGGAGTAACGGTGCTCGGTTGGACCGGGAAGACGTACAACTACTTCCTCTACGTTGCGTCAACGCTTCTGCTTCGGTCTACGAGGGTACGTAGACAACACTCTCCCCTCTTGTTGCTATGCATCACCATGATCTTGCGTGTGCGTAGGAATTTTTTTGAAATTACTACGTTCCCAACAGGAATTTTGTCCGGCGGCGCGAGGAGGACGAAGTTAGGGTTTGGACTGCGCGAAAAATCGGGGAGAGCCACATATATATAGGTAGAGGGAGCTAGGAGAGTCCAAATGAGGTGCGGTTTTCGGCCACGCGATCGTGATCGAACGACCGAGATAATGGAGAGGTCTTAGGTGGGTTTTGGGCCACTTTGGAAGGGTGTTGGGCTGCAACACTCACGAGGCCTTTTTGGTCCCTTGGTTAACCGTTGGAGTATCAAACGAAGTCCAAATGGCACGAAACTTGACAGGCGGTCTACCGGTAGTAAACCAAGGCCGCATGACAAGTCTCGGTCCAATCCGAAAACGTTTAACACCTGCACACGAAAAGAGGTAAAAAGGGACACCAGATGACATAGGAGCGCCGGATTGCAAAACGGACAACGGGGAAAATGCTCGGATGCATGAGACGAACATGTATGCAAATGAAATGCACATGATAACATGATATGCAATGCATGACACGCAAGCAATGACAAGGCAACAACAGCGAATAACTGGAGGACACCTGGCACATCGGTCTCGGGGCCCTACAACACTCCACCACTACGAGAGGATCTCGTCCCGAGATCTAGAATGGCACCGGAGGAACAACGGAAAAGAAAGAGAAGAGGTAAAACTAAGTTGCTCCTTTGAAAAACGAGTGAAACCAAAGAACCTTGAAAAGGTTAAGCCATATCGAGAAAAGAATACAACAGAGATAAATCAAGTTGAAAGCACTCCGTTAGCAAAGAGGAACAAGGAAGAACAACTTTGGGCAGCACTCCGGTTGAGAAGGGATGCAAGGCTTGATAAGATGAAAAGAACTTGAGCCGAGGGCACAACTCTCCGGTTAAATGGATAGGCATGAAAAGAATATGATCTTTGACAAAACGAGATGATGGGTGAAAAGAACAACGTTGCAATGCCTCCGGAAGAGAGAAATAGAATATAGATCATTGAAATAAAAGAATGGAGAAGAAAAGCCAACTTCTGCCACAAAAGAGTTTGAAAAGGTATCCTTAGGAGAAGGGTCGAACGGAGTTGTCGGAAATCCAACCACGCAAAGAGTAAGCTATTTGTGGGATTATGGGAAAAACATCTCAAGATTATGAGGTGACAACCAGCCACTAGCGGAAACGATAAATTGGATTGATATGAACAAGGAGACGAGAAAGTATTTCACCGGGAGGATAAAGAAGAACTTGGGCCCTTTATAAGCACCATAATTAGCAACAATCCTTAGGGAAAACTTTAGGTGGAATATAACCCAAGATAACTCCAACGAAGAGGTTGATGGATTTAAAATACCTCAATCTTAACAACATGTGAATCATGAAGCATGAACTCAAATTATCAAGAATGACGTAATACCACCTCCAATGATGAGATAAGAAAGAATTGTACTCCGGATGCAAGATGAAGAAAACTTGAGCACCTTTGAAAAGAATCTTGATGAAAACTTCAAGAATGAATTAAATCCTTGATGAACCATCATGTAGAACCTTCATGGCCAACTCCGGTAACAAAAGGATAACAAAAAGAAAGCGACGTTGAAAACACAAGGTGAAGCCTTGTAATGATTTGATGGATCTTTGGAATGATATAATTAAGAGATCTTGGAACTCCGGAAAAAAAAGATAAAGCCTCTCGAACCGAGAATGTGATATGATGAACCTCCGGAATAAGGAATTAATCACTTGGGTGAATCAAGAAAGAATTATGTTATGCTCATCCTTCACCAATTAAATTGCTGACAATGAACGGATTTGGCATATTGCTTATTCTCATAGAAAGGATTAATATAGATATAGCGCAAACTTGAGAAGGTCTTCAACGAACCACCGAAAGGATTGAAAACAACGAATAAATTGAAATGATAATGAATGACGAGAACTCTTGAACGAACCACCGTAAGAATTGAACAACGAATGAAGTAAAAGGATGAATCACCGGTAAGAATTAGCAAATGAACAAACATACATTAGAGAGTTTAGATACAAAAGAATGAAGAGATCATGAACTGATTAGAGGGTATTTGATCGATGCATCGGTAAGATTTGGAGAACCATAGCTGAAAGCTAAGAATGAATAAGTCTTAGATGATGGGCTCCAGATAATCAAACTGAACAGAATCTTGAATTGCTCCGGATGGGTGAAAAGAATTCCCACAATCGCAAATAATTATGAGAGGATGGTAACAAGCTATAATCACGAATCTTGAAGAGAATGGAGTAAGATTTAAGAGAAACTCTTCCTCGGTCTTCACAATCCGAGAATGACGACAAGAAACACCACCATGAATCATTGAGACACTCCGGAATGATTAAAAGAGGAGAGGTTGAGCCAAAGATGAAAAGAGTTTGAAAGATCTTGGAGAAATACATGTGACTAATGACAAATCATTCTTACGTCAATCTTTGAAATGAATTTGGTAGTAACTCCGGGAAAAATTAGAAGAGTCAGGTAAGATCCTGGGAAAAGACCTGTGGGTTAGGGCCCACTGAAAAGATACACCGTTGAACGATTTAAAAGAGAGAATGCACCGGTTAAATTAAAATGACTTGAATGAGATACCAATCTCGAAAGAGCTTGAACGAATGCAGAGTGGAAACACGAATCTTCGAGATATCTTCAGCACACCGGAACAACTGAATAGCGTGAGGTGAATGATTAAGAATTGCACCGGCATGAGAAGGTATTTGAAACGAGGGAAAAGGATATGATCCACAAAGCTTGACTTGGTCCCACCAGAGAAGAAAGAGAATGAATAATGATGAACTTGAGGTTCCGTTAGGATCTTCATGAGAATCACCGGATAAGAATATTGACGGAAAAGAATGGAGAGACTTCACATGAATAAAATGGATAATTGATTCAGAAATCTGAGTCCTTGAAGGAAAAGGGTGGGTGGGCGGGAAAAACAAAGGCAACTTGGAGACGGATGAAACAAACACCGTTGAGAAGAAGTGATAATTGATCTTGCGGAAGTTGAAATGATCGGATCCACTTGAAGAGAAAACACACCGGTTGAAAAAGGATTGGCAAGACAATCTCGATGATCAAGAAGGATTAGTATTCACATCGGAGTATGAGAACACCGCTTAGGAACAGGTATGGAATCAACACTTGACATTGAAGCAACTCGAATACCACAACTCAAAACAACAAACAAAGGATTGGCTTGCAGAATAAGCTGGAACAAAAATATGATAGAGATTTCGTCCGAAGTTTTCGTGGTGGGGCCTACACGGGCTCCATCGTATAGCACCATCATGTACAAGGCAGTGCACATGACATATGAAGCGTCCCCGAGTCGGCATAGCCAAGGACTCTTGAAGACACAACGAGACCACTGTAAAACCAACCGTGGATAGGCGGACCACTAGACGTCGAACCCCAATTTCATATCATACATCTGTCGGAAAGATATCCTAAGAGCTACTTGAATTCCCACCTATGAAACTCCCGAAACTTTCCGGTTATGCAATCAGGTGTTGGGGATACAGGGGAAGCATAATATCTCACCCAAAACTAGCAAATCCTACATCCAGCTATATCCATCCTTCAACACATAACCAAGAAACCTTCGGAAATCGTTTACCTCAACCTTCGAAAAGCATCTGTTATACGAGTTATGGCAATACTCCCGAACTCCCGCCCAGTACTGGGTGGCGTCGAGGTTATCTCACCAACAACTGCATAAAAGAGATTTTTGATGTCGGCAAAACTAAACTCAGGTATTCCAGAACTGCAACGATAAAATTGTGACGACAACACCTCGGAGCTCAACTCCCCGGGACACTGCCACAACCCCTAAATGTCAGGAGGCATCAAGAACAATGTTCTCGTCACAAAACCATCGGAATGATTCCAAGATACCCACGTGATCCTAAATTTTTTTTAGTGAAATTTGAGAAGAGAACAGTCAAAACTCTACATCGGGATGCCTCACCAGAGCAACGAAGGGACTGGGAGTAAAAAGAATTCCTAACTCTCCGATATATATAATTCCTAAATGACTCAAAACATTTCTAGCCTCAATAACGCCAGCGATTCGATCAAGCAGGGGGCTCCTAAGGTCGGGGAAGGCTCTGATTACCAACTTGTCACGCCCTCGATGCGGCTATATCTCCTACATGTCAAAGCATGACTTAGAGGCATAACCGCATTGAAGGCAATGTCGCAAGTAAGGTAATCTTCACAATAACCCATGTAAATATATAAAAGGGGAAAGGATAACATAGTTGGCTTACACTCGCCACGTCACACAAATACATGAATAACACTACAATCATCCAATACACTCATGGTCCGACTATGGTACCAAAATAAAGATCAACCCCAACATGCGACACGGTCCCCGATCGCCCCAACTGGGCACCACTACTGATCATCTGGGAAAGACACATAGTAACGACGAGAGTCTTCATTGAACTCCCACTTGAGCTCAAGCGCATCGTATGGAACGGTATCATCGGTCCCTGCATCTGGTTTTGGAAGTAAACTGTGAGTCACGGGGACTCAGCAATCTCGCACCCTCGCGATCAAGACTATTTAAGCTTATAGGTAAGGCAAGGTAATATGTGGAGCTGCAGCAAGCGACTAGCATATATGGTGGCTATCCTGTTCGCAAAAGAGAGCGAGAAGAGAAGGCAAAGCACGAACGAAGAACTATGATCAAGAAGTGATCCTATAACAACCTACGTCAAACATTACTCCAACACCGTGTTCACTTCCCGGACTCCGCCGAGAAGAGACCATCACGGTTACACACGCGGTTGATTCATTTTAATTAAGTTAAGTTTCATGTTATCTACAACCGGACATTAACAAATTCCCATCTGCCCATAACCGCGGGCACGGCTTTCGAAAGTTCAAATCCCTGCAGGGGAGTCCCAACTTAGCCCATCACATGCTCTCACGGTCAACGAAGGATATTCCTTCTCCCGAGACATTCCGATCAGACTCGGCATCTCGGTTTTACAAGACATCCTCGACAATGGTAAAACAAGTCCAACAACACCGCCCGAATGTGCCGACAAATCCCGATAGGAGCTGCACATATCTCGTTCTCAGGGCACACTCAGATGAGACTAGCTACGAGTAAAACCAACCCTCAAGTTTCCCCGAGGTTGCCCCGTAGGCAGCTCAGTCGGACCAACACTCAAAGGAGCACTGGCCCGGGGGGGGGGGGTTTAAATAAGATGACCCTTGGGCTCCGGAAACCCAAGGGAAAAAGAGGCTAGGTGGCAAATGGTAAAACCAAGGTTGGGCATTGCTGGAGGAGTTTTATTCAAAGCGAACTGTCAAGGGGTTCCCATTATAACCCAACCGCGTAAGGAATGCAAACTCCGGGAACATAACACCGATATGACGGAAACTAGGGCGGCAAGAGTGGAACAAAACACTAGGCAAAAGGCCGAGCCTTCCACCCTTTACCAAGTATATAGGTGCATTAAAATAACAAGATAATATGGTGATATCCCAACAATAAACAATGTTCCAACAAGGAACGATCTCTAATCTTCACCTGCAACTAGCAACGCTATAAGAGGGGCTGAGCAAAGCGGTAACATAGCCAATCAACGGTTTGCTAGGAAATGGTGGGTTAGAGGTTTGACATGGCAATTTGGGAGGCATGATAAGAAAGTGGTAGGCATCGTAGCATAGGCATAGAAAAAGAGCGAGCATCTAGCAAGCAAAGATAGAAGTGATTTCGAGGGTATGATCATCTTGCCTGCAAAGTTGTCAGAGTTGACTTGATCCTCGTAAGCAAACTCAATGGGCTCCTCGTTCGCGAACTCGTCTCCCGGCTCTACCCAAACAAGAAAAACAAGCAAAAGGAACACAATCAACCACGTGCAATGCTCAAACAACATGATGCAAACATGGTATGCTATGCGGGATGTGGTATGTGATGCATATGCAAGATTTGACAAGGAATGATTGAACCTGGCCGCAACTTGGAAATCCAAGAGTGCCACTGGAAAGGTGAGGTGATTTCGGTTGAAATCGATATAAATATCACCGGAATCGGATGCACGGTTTGGAAATGGCGAGCTCCAAACACTTTTGCCCTTGTTTTGGACTCTAACTTGCATGATTTGAATGGAACTAACCCGGACTGACGCTGTTTTCAGCAGAATTGCCGTGGTGTTATTTTGTAGCAACCAGACCTCAAACGGTCCAATCTCTGTGCTCCGATGTCATCCCTGGATCAGTAATGCTGACACCACACAGTACTTCAAGGATTTATAACGGAGTAGCAATCACACACTTATTACATCGAGTGCCTCAAAAGAGAACTTATTACAATAAATATGGCTTAAGGCCATCTAATAATGATAACAGCGGAAGGCTTGGAAGATAAGTGAGTCCATCAACTCCAACGGCATCACTGAGTATAGAACCACGACCTGAAAACACCTTAATCATCGTCTGAAAACTCTGCAACATTAACGTTGCAGCCCGAAACGGGGCAACACATGGAATATGCTGGCAATGTAACACATAGAGAGTAATGGAATGAAATAGCTATTCTATATGCATATTTGGCCGGTGGAAAGCTCTATGGTTACAGTTTTGCGTAAAGCCAATTTTTCCCTACTGCAAAGGAATACATTTTTTAACTATCATGGTGGTTGTTAAACATTGAGAATGGTTGACAGCATTCTCAATCCCAATTAAGCATCATCATTAAACAAACCCAACAAAATTAAATTTTAGAGTAACATGTTGAGATTCACATGATAATCCAGGTACACCTACTTTCCCCTACATCTGCTAGTCTATCGGGGACACAGCTAACCATGATTAGTTTATACACTCTGCAGAGGTTTGCGCACTTTTCCCCACAAGACTCGATCGCCTCCGTTTGGTTTCTCGCACTACATGGTGTTTGAGAAGACGGATGACCGATACATAGTCTTTCAGAAGCGCTAGCACCTTACGATGGGTAGACCGTTACACCTACCGGTGTAGGGCCTCCCATAAATATTCCGATCTTCTTGATCAGATCATCATTCTTCTCCACTAACACTTCAATTTCCTCTTCATAATCTTCACGTGTAGCCTTGAGTTCTTCCTCCAGTTCCTTGATTCTTGTCTTTGCCTTCTTCAGGTCTATCATGTCGGCGCACATCTGGTTCTCCTGTCGTTGAATGTGCTGGTTTAACTCCTGGATAAAAGCTGCAACTGATCTATCCTTCCTGGTACTGATCATCTCCCAGTGCTCATCTCGGCGCCCACAAATCTGGTAGATAGTATCCTTAAGATCATTGCGGTAGACTTCTCCAATGCGTCCCATTGCGATGTGAGCTGCCATGATCTTTCCTAGACTCCAAGTTGGTGCATCAAAAGAAAATTCTATGGGCTCAGTGACTGGCATGAACGTCCTTCCTGGAACTTGAACTTGAATCATCCAGCGCTCTTGTTCAGGGAAAGTGGCGTTGTAGGTGCCGGTGAAGCTTAGTACTCCTATGTTCAGGTATCTAGTGACTGCCTTCAAGTGATGTCCAAAGGGTGTATCTTCATCCGGTTGCATGAACTTGTTCATTGCATCCGCCATCCTAAAAGAATAGAAAAGATGAGGAGTCAGAAAAGAGAAGAGAGTGAGTAGTGATCTAGGTCTTTAGCTTAGTGGTCGTGTTCTACAGTCAGCGTGTGCTCTGATACCATCTTGTAGCGACCAGACTTCAAACGGTCCAATCTCTGTCCTCCGGTGTCATCCCTGGATCAGTAATGCTGACACCACACAGTACTTCAAGGATTTATAACAGAGTAGCAATCACACACTTATTACATCGAGTGTCTCAAAAGAGAACTTATTAAAATAAATATGGCTTAAGGCCATCTAATAACGATAACAGTGGAAGGCTTGCAAGATAAGTGAGTCCATCAACTCCAACGGCATCACTGAGTATAGAACCACGACCTAAAAACACCTTAATCATCGTCTGAAAAGTCTGCAACATTAACGTTGCAGCCCGAAACGGGTCAGCACATGGAATATGCTGGCAATGTAACACATAGAGAGTAATGGAATGAAACAGCTATTCTATATGCATATTTGGCTGGTGGAAAGCTCTATGGTTACAATTTTGCGTAAAGCCAATTTTTCCCTACTGCAAAGGAATAAAAATTTTAACTATCATGGTGGTTGTTAAACATTGAGAATGGTTGACAGCATTCTCAATCCCAATTAAGCATCATCATTAAACAAACCCAACAAAATTAAATTTTAGAGTAACATGTTGAGATTCACATGATAATCCAGGTACTAGATACTCAAGATATCCATAACCGGGGACACGGCTAACCATGATTAGTTTATACACTCTGCAGAGGTTTGCGCACTTTTGCACTACATGGTGTTTGAGAAGACGGATGACCGAGACATAGTCTTTCAGAAGCGCTAGCACCTTACGATGGGTAGACCGTTACACCTACTTTCCCCTACATCTGCTAGTCTACCACTGTAAGAGTTCGCACAACTTAATCAACTATGCTAGAGCCCATAATAGCTTGTGGCTACACACGGAAGTTTCTAGCATGAATAATCTCATGATCCCTTTGAGCCTGGGTGGCGGTCCGAAAGAAAACATGCAATACTGGAATACCCAGGTACCTCAATCCCTCCAGATGTGTGTTTAAGTTGCCACCTTAAATAAACCATTAATTAACAATCTCACATCTGTCATGGATACTCTCACCCAATCCACGTCTACTAGCATAGCATGGCATAATGAGCAAACGTAGAAGTAACTCCCAAAGGTTTGATAATAAACAGGTAATAGGTACTACCTCAACTATTTCCCAAACCCACAATTTAATTTGATCCTAATCATGCAATGTGTAAGGATTGATCTAATGCAATAAAATTGGGTAGTGGGAAAGCATGATCAAAGTGTTACTTGCCTTGCTGATGATCCGGGAAACCTAGCGATTCGAAGTAACAAGCGGCGCACTCCGGGTACTCTATCGCAAACAAACAAGCATACAATAAGTACTCACTAATGCACGGGTAAAACTCAAATAAGGGATCTAACCAGAAAGTTCAACTTAAGAACTCCGGTTGGCAAAAAAAATCAAAACGAACGAAGCAACGAAAGGCAAACGGCAAAAGAAACAGGCTTCGTTTACTATTCTAGATCTAGGGCAATTTTTACAGTGGCAAAAACTTGTTTAAGTTGGTTAAACAGAAAAAGGGTTTCGAGACGAAACTCCAGTGGCTTGAATCGCCTGATTCCGATAAACGAGCGAAAAGTTAGACTAAAAAGAAAATCGGATCAGAAATCGCGATCAGAAAAATCGCGGATTTAATCCAAGAAAAAGAAAAACGACGAACATTCGTTAAAACGAACGAACGGACGAACGCTCTCTATTTAAATAAACCAGAAAAAACATTCTATTTAAAAAACCGAAACTAAAAAAACGAACAAAACCGTCGGAAAACCAAACGGTTTTTCGAGAAAGACCGGGGCAAAAAGAAAAAAACTACCTCCGGCGGTCCCGCGAACGGCGGCGGCGGACCGGTGAACGGCGGCGGGGCGGCGCGGGCGGCGGCGCGGGGCTAGGGCGGCTAGGGTTTTTGGGGGTCCGGCTGGGCCTCCCCGGCTTATAAAGCCGGACGGGCCTAGTGTCCGGGTAGGACACGGCCCGTAGGTCGGTTGCGTTTTTTTAAATAGTTACGCTCAGAAAAAAAACAAAAGTAATACTAAACGGACTCCAAAAATCCCGAAATAAATTTTCTCCAGCTTCTAAAATCAAGCCGCACAGGATGAACATTTATTTGGGGCCTAAATGCAATTTTGAAAAACGCGCATTTTTCCTAAATTCAAATAAAATAGCAAATAAAACCAAAATAAAATCTTAATTGATTTTTTTATTAAATCCTCAATATTTCTTTATTTTGGGAAAGTCATTTTATTCCCTCTCTCATATTTTTTGTAATAGAAATAATTGAAGATAAAATAAATAAAATCAAAAGATCCTATTTTCAAAATTTGAGACAACTCAAATATGAAAATAACGAAATCCCCAACTCTCTCTAAGGGTCCTTGAGTTGCGTAAAATTTCTAGGACCAACCAAAATGCAATAAATATGATATGAAATGATGATCTAGTGTATAACATTCCAAATTGAAAATTTGGGATGTTACAAACCTACCCCCCTTAAGATGAATCTCGCCCTCGAGATTCGGGTTGGCTAGAAAACAGGTGAGGGTGGTCTTTCAGCAATTCCTCCTCTCGTTCCCAGGTGGCTTCATCCTCCGTGTGGTGGCTCCACTGAACCTTGCAAAACTTGATAACCTTTCTACGGGTGACTCGACTGGCATACTCTAAAATCTTGACTGGTTTCTCCTCATAGGTCAAATCACTGTCCAACTGAATCGCTTCCAGTGGTACCGTATCTCTCAGCAGTATGTCAGCCATCTCTGCGTGGCACTTCTTCAACTAGGATACATGGAACACGTCATGAACTCCCGACAATCCTTCGGGCAATTCCAACTTGTAGGCTACTTCTCCCATACGCTCCAAAACTTTGTATGGGCCTACAAAATGTGGCGCTAATTTTCCCTTAACTCCAAAGCGCTTAACTCCTCGAAGTGGTGATAATCGGAGATAAACTCGGTCTCTGACTTCATAAACTGTCTCCTTGCGTTTAGAATCTGCATAACTCTTCTGCCTGGATTGAGCTACCTTTAGCCTGTCGCGAATTAATTTCACTTTCTGTTCAGATTCCTTTATCAGATCCGGTCCAAACAACTGGCGGTCTCCAACTTCATCCCAGGACAATGGGGTCCTGCACCTCCTTCCGTACAAGGCTTCGAAAGGGGCCATCTTCAAACTGGATTGATAGCTGTTGTTGTAAGAGAACTCTGCATACGGCAAATTCTCGTCCCAGCTAGATCCGTAGTCTAGCGCACAAGCTCTTAGCATATCCTCCAAAATCTGATTGACTCTCTCAGTCTGTCCATCTGTATGTGGGTGAAAAGATGTGCTAAACTCTAGTCTGGTTCCCAGAGTCTCATGTAACTGATTCTAGAACTTTGAGGTAAACTGGGTCCCTCTATCTGATACAATGCTCCTTGGAACTCCATGCAGACATATGATCCTGGTCATGTATATCTTTGCCAACTTTGCACTAGTATAGGTAGTCTTGACTGGAATGAAATGAGCTACCTTTGTCAAATGATCGACTACAACCCATATCGAGTCATAGCCTGAACGTGTTCTGGGCAATCCTATAATAAAATCCATGCCTAGCTTATCCCACTTCCATTCGGGTATCGGCAATGGTTGTAGCAATCCGGCTGGCTTCTGATGCTCTGCCTTCACTCTCTGACATACATCACAAACAACTACGTACTCCACAATATCCTTCTTCATTCCAGTCCACCAGAAAATATCCTTCAAATCCAAATACATCTTGGTATTTCTGGGTGAATCGAATATGGTGAATCATGGGCCTCTTGTAAAATTAACTTCCTGATCTCTGAATCATTTGGCACATAAACACGGTGTTCAAACCATAAGGTATCGTGCTCATCCTCGCAAAATCCCTTAGATTTCCCTTTGCTCATTTTCTCCTTAATAGAAGCAATCTCCTTGTCAGTCCTTTGAGCTTCTCTGATCTTATCCATCAAAGTAGACTGAAGCTCCAATGCTGCTACATAGCCTCTCGGGACTATTTCCAAACAAAGCTCTCAAAGATTTTCGGCTAACTCCCTTGGAAAATCTCCCATCATTAAGGTGTTGACGTGGCTCTTATGGCTCAACGCGTCAGCTACTACGTTAGCCTTTCCGGGGTGATAATGCAATTTCATATCATAATCCTTGATGAGCTCCAACCATCTCCTTTTGTCTGAGATTCAACTCCTTCTATGTGAAAATATACCTCAAACTCTTATGATCCGTGTACACCTCGCAATGGTTTCCAATCAGAAAATGTCTCCAAGTCTTCAGTGCATGCACTACGACTGCTAACTCCAAATCATGCGTAGCGTAATTCAACTCATGAGGCTTAAGCTATCGTGAGGCATATGAAACAACTCTTCCTTCCTGCATAAGCACTGCTCCAAGTCCTCGTCGTGAAGCGTCACAATACACCTCATAATCCTTGGTCTGATCCGGTAAAATCAACACCGGTGAGGTAACCAGATGTTTCTTCAACTCCTGAAAACTAGCCTCACATTCCTCAGTCCATATGAACTTGGTATCCTTCTTCAACAACTCCGTCATAGGCTTCGCAATCTTTGAGAAATTCTCAATAAACCTCCGGTAGTATCCTGCGAGTCCAAGAAAACTCCGGATCTCTCCAACTGTGGTTGGTGCTTCCCACTTGGTCACGGTATCAACTTTAGTGGGATCTACTGCTATACCTTCTCCGGATATAACGTGTCCGAGAAATCCAACTTCTTTCAACCAAAACTCACATTTGCTAAACTTGGCAGATAATTGATGTTCTGTGAGCTTTCCAAGAACCAAACGCAAATGCTCCTTATGCTCCTCTTCATTCTTTGAGTAATCCAGGATATCATCAATGAACACTAAGACAAACTTATCCAAGAACTCCATAAACACTTTGTTCATCATGTTCATAAAATACGCAGGTGCGTTAGTCAGACCAAATGACATAACGGTATACTCATACAGCCCATACCTGGTGGTAAAAGCCGTCTTGGGTATATCCTGTTCCCGAATCTTCAACTGGTGGTATCCTGATCGCAGATCGATCTTGGAAAATACCTTAGCTCCTTGCAATCGATCAAACAGATCATTGATCATCGGTAGTGGGTATTTGTTCTTGATGGTTACTTCATTCAAACCTCGATAATCAACAACCATCCTTAACGATCCATCCTTCTTCTCCACTAGAAGTACTGGCGATCCCCAAGGTGAAGAACTTGGGCGAATGTATCCTTTATCCAGTAACTCCTTAATTTGCTTCTTAATTTCTACCAAATCCTTTGCAGGCATCCTATATGGTCTTTTTGATATTGGCCCTTTGCCTGGCAAAAGCTCAATCAGAAACTCAACATCTCTATCCGGTGACATGCCTGGCAATTCTTCTGGAAATACATCAGGGAAATCCTTCACTATTGGTACTTCCTCCTGCACAACTCCTGTTAAACAATTTTCTTGAGTCCTCTTTGGCACATGCCGGGATACATACTTGATCCTTCTCCCTTCTGGGGTGGTAACCAAGATTGACTTACTGGCGCAATCGATGTTTCCTCCATACATCGACAACCAATCCATACCCAGAATTACATCCTAACCTTGTGATTCCAATATTATCAAATCTGAGGGAAACACATGCCTACCTATACTTAATGGCACTTGAAAACATCCTTGGCTAGCCATATACTCCGCTCCTGGTGAGCTTACTAGCATAGGTGTTCTAAGAACTTTGGTGGGCAGGTTATACTTATCCACAAATCCCCTTGATATGTATGAATGCGATGCACCAGTATCAAAAAGAACGAGTGCAGTAAATGACTTAACCAAAAACTTACCGATTACTGCATCCGGCTGCTCTTCAACCTCCTCCATGTTAACGTGGTTCACCTGTCCCCTGTTGAAAGGGTTCGACTTCTTCCCAGAGCTTTCATTGCCATTTCCATTCTGTGATTCAGGACATTCGTTGGCATAATGTCCGGTCTTCTGGCACTTAAAACAAGTGACTTGGCTCAGGTCTCTCTTGGCTAGGGTCGATGGGTTGGTGCGGTTCTGGCCGTTGCTTCCTCCATTCCCATTACCATTCTTGGGGCCATTATGATTGTGCGAGCTACCTCCTCCATGGGTATGTTGAAAATGTCCTCCCGGTCTAGGGGTAAAACGTGGCTTCTGCTGAGCTCCTGAAGTGTGCTTCCCTTGTCCATACTTCCTCTTGCGATTCTCAATTTGCTACTGCTTCCCTTCAATCATAAGAGCACGATCTACCAACTCCTGGTAGTTGTTAAAGGTGGCTACCATCAACTGCATGCTCAACTCATCATTCAGTCCTTCCAAAAACTTCTCCTGCTTAGCTGCATCCGTAGCAACGTCATCTGGGGCATGACGTGCTAATTTACTAAAGTCCTCCACATACCGGACAACTGCCCGTCCTCCTTGGCGCAAGTTGCGAAACTCTCGCTTCTTCATGGCCATAGCTCCTGCTGAAACATGGGCAGTTCGAAAAGCCTGCTAAAACCGGTCCCATGTGACAGTATCGACAGGGAAAGTGGCTGTAAAATTCTCCCACCATGATGCTGCGGGTCCTTCAAGCTGATGTGCGGCAAACTTCACCTTCTCCGCATCCGTGCATCCTGCTGTGGTCAACTCTCTAGCTGTCTTGCGGAGCCAATCATCTGCTACTATCGGCTCGGTGCTACTGGAAAACACTGGCAGATTCAGCCTAAGAAAACGGGCTAAGTGATCAACAGGTGGTGGTGGTGGTGGTGGGTTGTTGTTGTTGCCTTGATTCTGATTCTGGACTAGTAACTGCATCAATGTGTTCTGCTGCTGGATCAACTGGGTGAGCTCCGGTGGGAAAGTAAATCCGGGGTCACGTCTCGGAGGCATCTGAGGGTTTAGAAAAGATGAGATTTAAGAATAGAGGGGGTCTAAAGAGAAAACACTACCCATATGCACATGAGGCAAAAGCAAACAATTCACTTCATTCAATCAATCAAACAAGGGCATACAATCGATCTAACTATCGCAAAAGTGCTCGGACTACTATATTTACATGGTGGACTACTACTACTGATGAGGTGGTCTATTAGAAATATTCTTCGGTTGCAGACTCCATGATATCAACTCCAGCTTCATCAACGTAGTCAACATCGCTATCATCTGGATCCGAGTCGGTGTCGTCGATGATGATGTAGTCTTCCGGGCGAATCTCCTTGGGTTCTTCATCTTCTTCTACCGGTGTAGGGCCTCCCATAAATATTCCGATCTTCTTGATCAGATCGTCATTCTTCTCCACTAACACTTCAATTTCCTCTTCATAATCTTCACGTGTAGCCTTGAGTTCTTCCTCCAGTTCCTTGATTCTTGTCTTTGCCTTCTTCAGGTCTATCATGTCGGCACACATCTGGTTCTCTTGTCGTCGAATGTGCTGGTTTAACTCCTGGATAAAAGCTGCAACTGATCTATCCTTCCTGGTACTGATCATCTCCCAGTGCTCATCTCGGCACCCACAAATCTGGTAGATAGTATCCTTAAGATCATTGCGGTAGACTTCTCCAATGCGTCCCATGGCGATGTGAGCTGCCATGATCTTTCCTAGACACCAAGTTGGTGCATCAAAAGAAAACTCTATGGGCTCAGTGACTGGCATGAACGTCCTTCCTGGAACTTGAACTTGAATCATCCAGCGCTCTTCTTCAGGGAAAGTGGCGTTGTAGGTGCCGGTGAAGCTTGGTACTCCTATGTTCAGGTATCTAGTGACTTCCTTCAAGTGACGTCCAAAGGGTGTATCTTCATCCAGTTACGTGAACTTGTTCATTGCATCCGCCATCCTAAAAGAATAGAAAAGATGAGGAGTCAGAAAAGAGAAGAGAGTGAGTAGTGATCTAGGTCTTTAGCTTAGTGGTCGTGTTCTACAGTCAGTGTGTGCTCTGATACCATCTTGTAGCGACCAGACTTCAAACAGTCCAATCTCTGTGCTCTGGTGTCATCCCTGGATCAGTAATGCTGACACCACACAGTACTTGAAGGATTTATAATAGAGTAGCAATCACACACTTATTACATCGAGTGTCTCAAAAGAGAACTTATTACAATAAATATGGCTTAAGGCCATCTAATAACGATAACAGCGGAAGGCTTGCAAGATAAGTGAGTCCATCAACTCCAACGGCATCGCTGAGTATAGAACCACGACCTAAAAACACCTTAATCGTCGTCTGAAAAGTCTGCAACATTAACGTTGCAGCCCGAAACGGGTCAGCACATGGAATATGCTGGCAATGTAACACATAGAGAGTAATGGAATGAAACAACTATTCTATATGCATATTTGGCTGGTGGAAAGCTCTATGGTTACATTTTTGCGTAAAACCAATTTTTCCCTACTGCAAAGGAATAAAAATTTTAACTATCATGGTGGTTGTTAAACATTGAGAATGGTTGACAGCATTCTCAATCCAAATTAAGCATCATCATTAAACAAACCCAACAAAATTAAATTTTAGAGTAACATGTTCAGATTCACATGAGAATCCAGGTACACCTACTTTCCCCTACATCTGCTAGTCTACCGGGGACACGGCTAACCATGATTACTTTATACACTCTGCAGAGGTTTGCGCACTTTTCCCCACAAGACTCGATCGCCTCCGTTTGGTTTCTCGCACTACATGGTGTTTGAGAAGACGGATGACTGAGACATAGTCTTTCAGAAGCGCTAGCACCTTACGATGGGTAGACCGTTACACCTACTTTCCCTTACATCTACTAGTCTACCACTGTAAGAGTTCGCACAACTTAATCAACTATGCTAGAGCCCATAATAGCTTGTGGCTACACACGGAAGTTTCTAGCATGAATAATCTCATGATCCCTTTGAGCCTGGGTGGCGGTCCGAAAGAAAACATGCAATACTGGAATACCCAGGTACCTCAATCCCTCCAGATGTGTGTTTAAGTTGCCACCTTAAATAAACCATTAATTAACAATCTCACATCTGTCATGGATACTCTCACCCAATCCACGTCTACTAGCATAGCATGGCATAATGAGCAAACGTAGAAGTAACTCCCAAAGGTTTGATAATAAACAGGTAATAGGTACTACCTCAACTATTTCCCAAACCCACAATTTAATTTGATCCTAATCATGCAATGTGTAAGGATTGATCTAATGCAATAAAACTGGGTAGTGGGAAAGCATGATCAAAGTGTTACTTGCCTTGTTGATGATCCGGGAAACCTAGCGATTCGAAGTAACAAGCGGCGCACTCCGGGTACTCTATCGCAAACAAACAGGCATACAACAAGTACTCACTAATGCACGGGTAAAACTCAAATAAGAGATCTAACCAGAAAGTTCAACTTAAGAACTCCGGTTGGCAAAAAAATCAAAACGAACGAAGCAACGAAAGGCAAACGGCAAAAGAAACAGGCTTCGTTTACTATTTTGGATCTAGGGCAATTTTTACAGTGGCAAAAACTTGTTTAAGTTGGTTAAACGGAAAAAGGGTTTCGAGATGAAACTCCAGGCGCTTGAATCACTGATTCCGATAAACGAGCGAAAAGTTAGACTAAAAAGAAAATCGGATCAGAAATCACGATCAGAAAAATCGCGGATTTAATCCGAGGAAAAGAAAAACGAAGAACGTTCATTAAACGAACAAACGGGCGGACGCTCGCTATTTAAATAAACCGGAAAACCGATCTATTTAAAAAACCGAAACTAAAAAAATGAACAAAACCGTCGAAAAACCGAACGGTTTTTCGAGAAAGACCGGGGCGAAAAGAAAAAACTACCTCCGGCGGTCCGGCGAACGGCGGCGCGGCGGCGGGGCGGCGCGGGCGCGGGGCGTTGGGGCGGCGGGGCGGCGCTGGCGGCGGCACAGCGCGGCTGGGCGGCGCGGCGGCGGCAAAGGCGGCGGCGGCGCGGTGCTAGGGCGGCTAGGGTTTGGGGGGGGTCCGGCTGGGCCTCCCCGGCTTATAAAGCCAGACGGGCCTAGTGTCCGGGTCCGACACGGCCCGTAGGTCGGTTGCTTTTTTTAATAGTTATGCTTAGAAAAAAAACAAAAGGAATACTAAACGGACTCTAAAAATCCCGAAATAAATTTTCCCCAGCTTTTGAAATCAAGCCGCACAGGATGAACATTTATTTGGGGCCTAAATGCAATTTTGAAAAACGCACATTTTTCCTAAATTCAAATAAAATAGCAAATAAAACCAAAATAAAATCTTAATTGATTTTTTTATTAAATCCTCAATATTTCTTTATTTTGGGAAAGTCATTTTATTCCCTCTCTCATATTTTTTGTAATAGAAATAATTGAAGATAAACTAAATAAAATCAAAAGATCCTATTTTCAAAATTTGAGACAACTCAAATATGAAAATAACGACATCCCCAACTCTCTCTGAGGGTCCTTGAGTTGTGTAAAATTTCTAGGATCAACCAAAATGCAATAAATATGATATGCAATGATGATCTAGTGTATAACATTCCAAATTGAAAATTTGGGATGTTACATATTTATGTGCAGAAACAAAATTTCTCGGAATGACCTGAAACTCCATGGAGCGTATTTTTGGAAATAATAAAAAATACTGACAAAAGATCAAGACCAGGGGGCCCACACCCTAGCCATGAGGGTGGGGGCGCGGCTGCACCCCTGGGCGCGCCCCTACCTCGTGGGCCCCCTGGAGCTCCTCCAACCTTAACTCCAACTCTATATATTAGTGTTCGGAGAGAGAAAAATCAGAGAGAAGGATTCATTGCGTTTTACGATACGGAGCCGCCGCCAAGCCCTAAAACCTCTCGGGAGGGCTGATCTAGAGTCCGTTCGGGGCTCCGGAGAAGGGAATCCGTCGGCGTCATCATCATCAACCATCCTCCATCACCAATTTCATGATGCTCACCGCCGTGCGTGAGTAATTCCATCGTAGGCTTGCTGGACGGTGATGGGTTGGATGATGAGATTTATCATGTAATCGAGCTAGTTTTGTTAGGGTTTGATCCCTAGTATCCGCTATGTTCTGAGATTGATGTTGCTATGACTTTGTTATGCTTAATGCTTGTCACTAGGGCCCGAGTGCCATGATTTCAGATCTGAACCTATTATTTTTTCATCAATATATGTGAGTTCTTGATCCTATCTTGCAAGTCTATAGTCACCTACTATGTGTTATGATCCGGCAACCCCGAAGTGACAATAATCGGGACACTCCCGGTGATTGACCGTAGTTTTGAGAAGTTCATGTTATTCACCTAATGTGTTAATGCTTTGGTCCTCTATTAAAAGGAGGCCTTAATATCCCTTAGTTTCCGCTAGGACCCCGCTGCCACGGGAGGGTAGGAGAAAAGATGTCATGCAAGTTCTTTTCCATAAGCACGTATGACTATATTCGGAATACATGCCTACATTACATAGATGAATTGGAGCTAGTTCTATGTCACCCTATGTTATGACTGTTACATGATGAACCACATCCGACATAATTCTCTGTGACCGATCCAATGCCTGCGAGCTTTCCATATATTATTCTTCGCTTATTTACTTTTCTGTTGCTATTGTTACAATCACTACAAAATACCAAAAACATTACTTTTTCTACTGTTACCACTACTATCATATTACTTTGCTACTAAATAATTTGCTGTAGATATTAAGTTTCCAGGTGTGGTTGAATTGACAACTCAGCTGCTAATACTTGAGAATATTCTTTGGCTCCCCTTGTGTTGAATCAATAAATTCGGGTAAAAACTATTGCGATCCCCTATACTTGTGGGTTATCAAGACTATTTTATGGCGCCATTGCCGGGGATCATAGCTCTATTCTTTGAGTCACTTGGGATTTATATCCGCTTATCATTATGAAGAACTTGAGAGATCCAAAAACCAAGATTTATCCCTCAACTACGAGGGGAGGTAAGGAACTGCCATCTAGCTCTGCACTTGATTCACCTTCTGTTTTGAGTAAGCTTGCGACACCTAAACCTGCTTCTACTATTGATTCTGATATGTCACTTATTATTGATGATGCCACTTCTGCTATGCATGATACTTATGATGAAACTACTTCTATGCTTGATACTATTGTGCCACTTGGTGAATTTCTTAATGAACAACTTGCTAGGGCTAGAGAGAATGAAATTATTGAAACTGGTAATATTGTTGAAAGTGATTATGAAGTCTCTCCTAATAAATATGAATTACCTGTTGTGCCTGAGGGCTATGTTATGGATGAAGAAACTAAAAGAGACTTTCTTGCTTGCAATGATAGAAGTGATCTTAAGAAATTATTAGCTAAGCTTAAACAAAAAAACTCTGAATGCTAGAATCAAATATGATCCTGCTTATGCTACTTCACCTATCTTTGTTACTGATAAGGATTATGAATTCTCTATTAATCCTGGTATAATTACTTTGGTTGAATCTGATCCTTTTTATGGCTATGAATCTGAAACTGTTGTGGCACATCTTACTAAATTAAATGATATAGCTACCCTGTTCACTAATGATGAGAGAACTCGCTACTTTTATATTCTTAAAATATTTCCGTTCTCATTAAAGGGTAATGCTAAGATATGGTTTAATTCTCTTGATCCTGGTTGTGTGCGTAGTCCCCAGGATATGATTTATTACTTCTCTGCTAAATATTTCCCTGCTCATAAGAAACAAGCTGCCTTAAGGGATATATATAATTTTGTGCAAATTGAAGAAGAGAGTCTCCCGCAAGCTTGGGGGAGGCTTCTCCAATTACTTAATGCTTTGCCTGATCATCCTCTTAAGAAAAATGAAATACTTGATATCTTTTATAGTGGACTAACCGATGCTTCTAGAGATTACCTGGATAGTTGTGCTGGTTCTGTTTTCAGGGAAACAACACCAGATGAAGCTAAAATTATATTAAATAATATGTTGACTAATGAAAATAATTGGACACTTCCTAAGCCTATTCCTAAACCAACTATGAAGAAGAGAGGTGTTCTATTTCTCAGTCCCGAAGATATGCAAGAGGCAAAGAAATCCATGAAAGAAAAGGGTATTAAAGCTGAAGATGTTAAGAATTTACCTCCTATTGAAGAAATACATGGTCTTAATTTACCGCCTATTGAAGAAACACATGGTCTTGATAACCCGACACAGGTAGTAAAGGTAAATTCTCTCTATAGATATGATAAAGCTGAAATCCCATTTACTAAGTTTGCTAGCCCATGATTAGATGAGTTTGATAATTTTATGGTTAAGCAAGAAGACTTCAATGCTTATTTTGGTAGAGAATTAAAACACAGTGTTGATATGCTTGAACACTTGGGTGATTATATGGCTAATGTCAAAGGTGAACTTAAACTTATTAGTAAACATGCTTCTATGGTTACTACTCAAGTAGAACAAGTACTTAAAGCTCAAAATGATTTGCTCAATGAATTGAATAGTAAGAATAATGATTATGCTGTTAGAGTGGCTACTAGAAATGGTAAAATGACTCAGGAACCTTTGTATCCCGAAGGCCACCCTAAGAGAATTGAGCAAGATTCTCAGAGAAATAATATAGATGCACCTAGTTCTTCTAAAAGGAAGAAAAACAAAAATGATAGGACTTTGCATGCTTCTAGTGAACCTATTGCTGAAACTTATTTCTATTTCTGATGCTGAAACACAATCTGGTAATGAACCTGAAACTAGTGATAATGTTAATGATAATGTTCATGTTGATGCTCAACCTAGTAATGATAATGATATAGAAACTAAACCTATTGTTGATCTTGATAACCCACAATCAAAGAATCAATGTTATGATAAGAGAGACTTTGTTGCTAGGAAACATGGCAAAGAAAGAGAACCATGGGTTCAAAAACCCATGCCTTTTCCTTCCAAACCATCCAAGAAAAAGGATGATGATGATTTTTAGCGCTTTGCTGAAATGATTAGACCTATCTTTTTGCGTATGCGATTAACTGATATGCTTAAAATGAATCCATATGCTAAGTACATGAAAGAAATTGTTACTAATAAAAGAAAGATATGGGAAGTTGAAATTTCCACCATGCTTGCTAATTATACTTTTAAGGGTGGAATACCAAAGAAACTTGGAGATCCAGGAGTACCCACTATATCGTGCTCCATTAAAAGAAACTATGTTAAAACTGCTTTATGTGATCTTGGAGCCGGTGTTAGTGTTATGCCTCTCTTTATATCGTAGACTTGATTTGAATAAGTTTACACCTACTGAAATATCTTTGCAAATGGCTGATAAATTAACTACTATACCTGTCGGTATTTGTGAGGATGTGCCTGTTGTGGTTGCAAACGTTACTATTTTAACATACTTTGTTATTCTTGATATTCCCGAGGACGATAGTATGTCTATTATTCTTGGAAGAACCTTTTTGAATACTGTAGGGGTTGTTATTGATTGCACCAAAGGCAATGTCACTTTTCATGTTAATGGTAATGAGCATACGGTACACTTTCCAAGGAAACAACTTCAAGTCCACAGTATCAATTCTATTGGAAAAATTCCATCGATTATTTTTGGAGGTTTTGAATTTCCTCTTCCTACTATCAAGAAGAAATATGATATTCTTATTGTTGGGGATGTGCATATCCCCGTTGAGGTAACCTAGTGTTATTTGAAAATTCTCCGGTTCCATGTTATTCGGAATGAGTTTGTTAACAAGACTTGATCAACCTTGTTAGTGGATTCCTTTTGATGATCATGAGATGGATGAACTTAGAAAACACAACTCTCTGTAACCTCTTTCTACTTTCTGTTATTTATATTAAATAAAGTAAAAATAGTATTTTCTGTCTGTTTTTTGAATTATCCATGCAACAAAAAATACCCCAAAAATAAAAGTTCTCCAAATGCCCTGAAATTTAAATATGATTTTTTCTGGAATATTTGAGAATATTTGGCACTGAGAACACAGCAGGGGGCATCCACCTGGCCACGAGGGTGGAGGGCGCGCCCCATGCCTCGTCGGCCCATGGTGCACCCCCTCCACTTATTCCTGCACCCACACACTCCTTCTTCTTCCCACAAACACCATTATCCAGCTCAAGCACGAGTTCTAGCTCATTTTGCTGCGATTTTCGATCTCCTTGCTCAAAGCACCTCTCACAAAACTGCTTTGGGGGATTGTTCCTTGGTATGTGACTCCTCCAATAGTCCAATTAGTTTTTATTCTAGTGATTTATTCATTGCATATTTTTGCTGCTTAGGTGACCCTGTTCTTGAGCTTGCATGTCAAAATTATGTGGTTCCAAGTAGTTTTGATGCATGATATAGGCTCTAGGCACTTGTAGGTGTAGTTGCTATCAATTTTGTTGAGTTTGGTTCACTTTTATTTGAAGTTACTAAAAATTTCAGAACTTTTCAGAAAATAATGAAGAGATTTTTGAGGGGCTCATCGAGCCGAAGCTCGAAGCAAAACCAAAATGAAGAAGCAAAGAAGCCCAAATATAATCTGCCTCGCATCGCAGAGGTTCGGCCGTGTGAATGGCCTTGTGATGATTTCTTGAGAGCAGCCGAGATTTATGATGATTTCTATGAATTGGGTGAGAATGCAGGCCTCACCGCCTTCCTCCACGAGCAGAGCGAACAGTATCTCTTACTCACCAATATCTTTGTGCAAAACTTTCATTTCCATGCTAGGAGCTCACCACCTACGGTGGAGTTTTATTTATATGATGAGCATAAGGAGATGTCACTTTGTGATTTTTGTCGGGTTTGTTTGATCCCTTTCGAGGGCATCATAGAGGAACCACATCGCGACGATGTGGATGGGTTTATTGATACCATCACTATAGGGGAAACGAGGAAAGTTTCCGATGCACGAACTACTAGCATACACTTTCCTGTTCTACGTTACTTTGCTATATTTGCTAGTAGATGCTTAATTGGGCACGGAAACTGTGGAAACTTGAGTGCCCCTGATATTGTTATTTTGTGCCACGCCTTATTTCATGATGATACATTCAGCATGGGTGCTATTATTGCAAAGCGGTTAAATCTTAACCGTACTAAGGGCCCTGTCTTTGGAGGCATCTTCGCCTCACTCCTAGCTGCACATTTTAACATACCTATTAGGCATTATGAGAAGGAAGAAAAATTGCTGCCTCCTGTTTATTTAGATTATAAGAGTATGGTAGAACACGATTTTATTGTTAAGAATAGGGGAAATGAGCTCAAATACAAATTGTTCTTTGATAAACATCATCCTGAGACTATTACCCTGCCTGCCCCTTCTTTGTTTGATTTATCTGCTGGCAAGTACCTTGTTCCGTTGGAGGCTATTCACGCCTACCAGAACCCTACATCAGCCACAAAGCCAGAGTCGGAACCACAGGTTGATCCTCCATGACAGTCTAATTACCAGTGGGATCCGGAGATGATTGCTAACCAGTGGCAATCAAAGTCTTCTTCTTCTCAGTACGACCCCAACTACAACTTTGGGTATCCGCCAGGCCATCCGTGGCATTAGACCAACTTAAGGCCAAAAGCCTAAGCTTGGGGGAGTACGTATTTCTCACCAAAGTTACATTCATGTTAACACACTCATTGCTAGAAGTCGGTGCTCATACTTTTTCATTGTAATATCCATGCTAGTTTATTTTCTCTTTTTATGCTTTCTTCTTGTGTGTTTAATAAACCTTAGGAAAAACCCCAAAAAAATTAGTTGTAGCTTTTAATTAGTTTACTTTCCATGCTTGTAGTAGTAATTAAAAATAAACCCCAAAAAGATTTCCTGTTCTTCTTTTGCTTGTTGGGAGCTTTCATGTGTAAATAGTTTATTTCTTTTCTTTTCTTTAGGGGTCGATAGGAGAAGACCATGATTAAATTGTTAAAGTGGCTCTTATATGCGTTATTGTTGATCTGACAAAAGAGCCCATATTGCCTTGTCTTCTCCTGTTTATTGAATGCTTGCAGATTCCAGCTTAGTCCAATGCACGTGCACTATTATTATTATCCACATCGTCCGGTCGTGCAAGTGAAAGGCAATTATGACGATATATGATGGAGTGATTGAGATGGGAGAAGCTGGTATGAACTCGACCTCTCTTGTTTTTGTAAATATGATTAGTCCATCGTTCCTGATTTAGCCTATTATGAATAAACATGTTTGCAATGACAATTAGAGATCATAGTTTCTTATGCCATGCTTAATTACCTAGGAGCTTATAATGGTTTACCTTGCGTGCCAACATGCTATTAAAATGGTTGTGATGTGGTATGATAGGGTGGTATCCTCTTTTGAACGATTCGAGTGGCTTGACTTGGCACTTGTTCACGCTTGTAGTTGAAACAAAATCAACATAGCCTCTACAATATTTATGTTCATGGTGCATTATATCCTACTCATGCTTGCATTCGGTGTTGATTAATTTTAATGCATGTTCATGACTGTTGTCGCTCTCTAGTTGGTCGCTTCCCAGTCTTTTTCTAGCCTTCACCTGTACTAAGAGGGAATACTCCTTGTGCATCCAATCCCATAAACCCCAAAGTTGTTCCATATGAGTCCACCATACCTACCTATATACGGTATCTACCTGCCGTTCCAAGTAAATTTGTATGTGCCAAACTCTAAACCTTCAAATAAATATCCTCTTTTGTATGCTCGAATAGCTCATGTATCAACTAGGGCTGCCCGTATCTTCCTTGTTATGCGGGTTATTCTCAAGAGGAGTGGACTCCGCTCCTCACTCACGAGAAAGTGGCTGGTCACCGGGATGCCCAGTCCCATGCTTTATGCAAATCAAATCAAAATAATTGCAAACAAAACTCCCCCTAGGACTCTTGTTAGTTGGAGGCACTCGTTCTTTCGAACAAGCCATGGATTGATGCTTGTTGGTGGAGGGGAGTATAAACTTTACCATACTGTTTGGGAACCGCCTATAATGTGTGTAACATGGAAGATATCGCCATCTCTTGGTTGTTATGTTGACAATGAAAGTATACCGCTCAAAATATTATTCATCTCTATTTTAAAAACCGAGCTCTGGCACCTCTACAAATCCCTGCTTCCCTCTGCGAAGGGCCTATCTATTTACATTCATGTTGAGTCATCATCCTCTTATTAGAAAGCACCAGTTGGAGAGCACCACTATCATTTACATTCATTACTGTTAGTTTACATTGAGTATGACTTGACTGGATCTCTTTTACCATGAATTACAATGTCTAGTCAGTCCTTGATCTTTAAAGGTGCTCTGCATTTATGTTTTGCGGTCTCAGAAAGGGCTAGCGAGATACCATCTTGTTATATCATATTATGATTGTTTTGAGAAAGTGTTGTCATCCGAGATTTATTATTATTGCTCGCTAGTTGATTATGCCATTGATATGAGTAAACATGAGACCTAAGCATTATTGTGGTTAGTTTATAATCTTTGCTGAAAACTTGAATGTTGTCTTTACATATTTACAACAACAAGAGCAAACAGAGTTTGTAAAAGTTTTTCTTTATCACTTTCAGTTTGTCAACTGAATTGCTTGAGGACAAGCAAAGGTTTAAGCTTGGGGGAGTTGATACGTCTCCGTCGTATCTACTTTTCCAAACACTTTTGCCCTTGTTTTGGACTCTAACTTGCATGATTTGAATGGAACTAACCCGGATTGACGCTGTTTTCAGCAGAATTGTCGTGGTGTTATTTATGTGCAGAAACAAAAGTTCTCAGAATGACCTGAAACACCACGGAGCATATTTTTGGAAATAATAAAAAAATACTGGCAAAAGATCAAGACCAGGGGGCCCACACCCTAGCCACGAGGGTGGGGGCGCGCCCCCTACCTCGTGGGCCCCCTGGAGCTCCTCTGACCTCAACTCCAACTCTATATATTCGTGTTCGGAGAGAGAAAAATCAAAGAGAAGGATTCATCGCGTTTTACGATATGGAGCCGCCGCCAAACCCGAAAACCTCTCAGGAGGGCTGATCTGGAGTCCGTTCGGGGCTCCGGAGAGGGGAATCCGTCGCCGTCATCATCATCAACCATCCTCCATCACCAATTTCATGATTCTCACCGCCGTGCGTGATTAATTCCATCGTAGGCTTGCTGGACGGTGATGGGTTGGATGAGATTTATCATGTAATCGAGTTAGTTTTGTTAGGGTTTGATCCCTAGTATCCACTATGTTCTGAGATTGATGTCGCTATGACTTTGCTATGCTTAATTCTTGTCACTAGGGCCCAAGTGCCATGATTTCAGATCTGAACCTATTATGTTTTCATGAATATATGTGAGTTCTTGATCCTATCTTGCAAGTCTATAGTCACCTACTATGTGTTATGATCCGGCAACCCCGAAGTGACAATAATCAGGACCACTCCCGGTGATGACCGTAGTTTGAGAAGTTCATGTATTCACTATGTGTTAATGCTTTGGTCCGGTACTCTATTAAAAGGAGGCCTTAATATCCCTTAGTTTCTGCTAGGACCCTGCTGCCACGGGAGGGTAGGAGAAAAGATGTCATGCAAGTTGTTTTCCATAAGCACGTATGACTATATTCGGAATACATGCCTACATTACATTGATGAATTGGAGCTAGTTCTGTGTCACCCTATGTTATGACTGTTACATGATGAACCACATCCGGCATAATTCTCTATGACCGATCCAATGCCTGCGAGCTTTCCATATATTGTTCTTCGCTTATTTACTTTTCCGTTGCTATTGTTACAATCACTACAAAATACCAAAAACATTACTTTTGCTACCGTTACCACTACTATCATATTACTTTGCTACTAAATAATTTGCTGCAGATATTAAGTTTCCAGGTGTGGTTGAATTGACAACTCAGCTGCTAATACTTGAGAATATTCTTTGGCTCCCCTTGTGTTGAATCAATAAATTTGGGTTGAATACTCTACCCTCGAAAACTGTTGCGATCCCCTATACTTGTGGGTAATCAGGCGGACGTTTTCGTTGGTCTATTGTCTGAAGCCTCGCAACAAAAATTAGCCCTAGAGAGACGAAATCCATCGGAAATTCATGAGACAGAAAATAGAAAGAGCAGTAGATAGATGAGCGGCGGTGAGTCCAGGCGAGGTTGACGAGGGAGGTGGGGTCACGGTATGTGAGCCAGGAGGCTATGCGGGAGGAGGGCACGACCTACTTTTCAATGGTATATGCCTAATAATAATTGGATGCTAGATGACCAACCAGTGTCGGCCTCCAAGGCCAGCAACCTTCTTGACAACACACTGTAGGCCGATTTTGTTGGGTTTAGTTTTTTTATTCCCGCACTGTTGGGCGTACCCATTTTGAACTTACAAAGTTTTCTATACCCATCTGAACCTACAAAATTTTCCTATAGCCATTTTGAACATACAAAGTTTTTTTCGATGAACTTTCATGTGGTTTGTTTACAAGGAACTTTCATAAGGGAACTTCTCACTCAATTGCACATGTACTGGTTATATTTTCTACTAACTACCCACACGAGAAGCCGGAATGGTTTTCATATTATTCGCGCGTTTGTAATATTTTGGACTACCAAACTTACTCCATTTGAAAGGTACTGGCTTTGTGGTTATGATCAAATAATAGTGAACTTTGTGCAGGACAAAGTCAACTCTCGGACAACAAAATAACCCTCGCGATCGAAATGTGATTTTTGTTGCCGAGAAACAAGCTAAACTTCTCAAGCGAAAAGGTATTTCCCTGATTAAGAATGTGTGTAAAATTGACTTCTATTTCTTCTTATACAAAATGAACTTCTAAAAATTTGTATATTGAACATATTACAGAAATTCATCACATACACAAAAATTTATGTATTAGTACCATCGTTGTTTTGTGGACGAAGGAAGAAACATTTCTATGCTTACCCAAGGGTATCTTCCAAGTGAATTTGCCGAGGTATTTTTTGGGCAAACCTTGTTTACCTAGTCGTTCATCCTTCATATGAATTTCCCAACATTTTTTTGTGCAATGAACTTGCTATCCCAGAAAACTCTCTTCCCCTATCATCCTAATAAAACACTATTTTTTGGTGGAGTTCTCTAGTACTTGAACTACTCTCTTCCCACTTTGTCAAAACTCTATTCCTGCTTTGTCAAAACTCTGTGCTTTTCTCGACTCTTGTATTTGAACTACTCAGAATATTTTAGTTGAACTCTTTTAAAAGTAGTAAAACCAAGCGACGCCGTGGTAGCTAGGAATGAAAAAGAAAACAAAGAAAGCTAGCGATAACACCCTTTCACCATTTGCTTTGGCCATGGAGCTAGGCGAACATGGCAGAGGCTGGTGGTAGTTCAGAATAGGGAGGATGGCTGCTTTGGCGAAGATTGCAGGCATAATTCAACTTGTACGGCAGCTAGCGGTCGATTTGAACTGATGACATATATACATGGTGAACTAGAGAGCATCAATTTTTGCTATCAGAAAACACAATTCATCTTTTCGTTTTAGCTATATATCACACTGAACAAGCATCTTGAACTTGTGCTAAGCAAGCAAAATATCAGTACATCAAATGCCTCAGCGAACTGCACTCATTCAGTCAAGAAAGCTAGGAGACATTTCATAGAGGAAGAAAAATAGAGAGAAAGCCTCTCACCGTTGTGTCGTTGAATGACCTCATCACTGCATTGTCGGTCGGCCTCGGTTGGCGGTGGTGAACGGACTAGTGTGCCAACTCTGAATGGCCTGGACGTTGTAGCTAGAGCGTGCGTGGCCAGGGACAAGGCAGGGAGGAGGCACATGGGTGGCTGCTCTGGGAGGTTGTGGACGCGGTGGTTGGTGGCCGTCCTCAGGCACGGCAATCACAGGGAGGCCCACTCACCCTTGGACGAAGGGATGGGGATGACCCCTCCATCCAGACCCTCGTGGTGGAGGAGCAAGTCCACCGTTGGGGAGGTGGGCAGCTTCCAGGCGCACGGCGCCCATTCTGTTGGTGGATGTGCGCTGGCCTGTTTGCCGGCGATGGGGTGGTGTGACGCCCCCGAGACCGGCGCTTCAGATGCCTTCCATGTATTCCGAGTTCCGTCGGGTGTTTTGTTTTGTCTGTTGCATGCACCATTGCATATTTTGCATTGCATCATGTCATCATGCCATTAATATTGCAACCGTTTCAAAACTCCTTATAAGTAAATTGTATGGATCTTCGATCCATTTAAAGCGAGGGAAATGCACATGGTGATTTTCTATTTATAACATATATCCTCCCAATATTATTAGGGAGCTATAAAATAATATTGCATTAGTTTGGAATTAACCGCGAACACTCTTGCAGTTTAAACTCTCAAGTCTTTTCTGCTTCGAGTTTGCTCCTCAAGCATTGCCATATATTCTTTCATCATATTCCGGAGCTCCACCAAAAATCCGAACATTTTTGGACCTTGCTAACCCTCTCTTTCTTTTCAAATCATTTGAATTTAAATCAAATGAGTTTGAATTTAACCTTGCAATCTTGGCCATTCCTATTTCCTCGAAACAAGCACATTTTTGTGAGTCCGGAGAATTTATCCGTGTGTCCAACTTCTTCCCCTACCCTCCTCTTTCTTTTTCTTCTCTTGAATTCTTTTCTGCTTAAAAAAAGTAATAATGAGAGAAGGGAAGAAGAGAATGCCAGCCCCACTGGGCCTCTCTGACCCAACCCAGGTCAGCCTCCTCTAAGGCCTCCCGCAGCCTACTAGGTCCTCCAGGCCGGCCCAGTTCCTTGCCCTTCTAAGGCCCAGCCTGCGCCCCTAACCCTAGGCCCCGACCTCTCCCTCTCGTTCTTGTGCCCGCCGCCACACCTGCATCGCTCGAGCGCATCTCTTCCTCCTCTCGCTCTCTTCCTCACGCACCATAGGAGGATCCCCGTGCCCGATCCCCCAGTTCCTCGCGCCGGAGATGCTCTTCCTCCCATTGATGTCCTCCCAGCGCCACCCCTTCC